>NW_006912955.1:0-52788 GCF_000585535.1 Cladophialophora psammophila CBS 110553
CGTGCTCAGTCGTGATCAGCTGTGCTCAGCCTGAGCACACTGATCTACACTGAGCGTTGCTGAGCACGTCACGTGCCTCAGCCTTGTGTGTTTCCTGCTTGTGTGGCCCTCGCGGGTCGGCACACCTGCCTACCCGGTTCTCAGTCCTGGTCGCAGAAAAGGCTGTGTCTAACATTAATAAGAAAAGTAGAGATAACCTTAGTAGAAGAAACCCGATTACGGGCCCTCATAGAAGACGATCTAAGAGAAATCGTAGCGATTACCTAAATACCTAAGGAAGAGATATAAGCCCGATTAACGATAAACCGAATATTAGCTAGAGTAAAGATAAAAGTATAAGCGATCTTAAGAATCTACTAAGAACGAGAAGTTAGAATTCCTCGACTCATGAAAACCTTACCTAATATTAGTATTTAAGAACTATTTCCTTATAGAATAGTTTACATCTATTCTCTACGACTAATTTCTCATCTATATACATAACACCTCGATTATCTATAACTAAAGAAGCTAAGTATAACCGCCGTAGAAGTATAGCGAATACACGAGGAATCGATAAAACGATACGCAGTATATAACTACGAGATGTTCGATCTAAAGAATAAAAAAATAAACTATCTTCACTAATTAAAAAACTAAGACGATAATAAAATTAAAGATATCTATACCATCGGAAATATATCTCTAAAAGACGCTAACGCTAGAAAATTAGTAAAGACGGCGTACGACTAATAAAAACTAAAAAAGAAAGAAGAAACTAACGACTCGAGTTAAATATAGTTATAAGATCTAACGCTAAGCCTATATTTCTCGGAGAAATATTAGAAGATTAAAAAGTTAGTATTCTAATTAACTCTAAATACACTAAGAATCTAATATACACTAGAATAGTAGAAAAGCTATCGTAGTGAAAAGCTAAAAGATTAAGATTCGATATAATTATAGAATTCGACGACACCATTATATCCGAACTTATATATAAGTTACGATCAATACGATTAACGATCGACGAATATTAAGAAGAACTAGACCTTAATATTATAAATATAAAATACGATATAGTACTAAGTATATCTTAATTAAAATATTACAATCCGATTATTAACTAGGCAGAGACCTAGGTACGGTTTAATAATTACGACTACACCGCGAAACTCTAAAAGCCTAAGCTAAACTTAGCTTAAAAATATATTAAAAAGATTATTTAGGTGCGATTAGTACGCGTATTTACTAATATTACGACGAAATACTCATCGAAATACGAAAGACTAAAGTCTATATTTAAAAAGAAAATAGAAATCGAGACCCTATCGAAATATAAACTATAGAACTATAAAATACGACTTTAAGAAGAAAAATATCTTATATTTAGACTATTATACTCGTTGTCGAAAACTAAGTAAAAGATCTTAAGAAAGTACCTTAAAGAATATTTAGCGAAAGACTATATTAGACTATTAGAGTTAGAAGTAAAATACTCTATTCTATTCGTTCTAAAGAAAGACGGAAAGCTTCGATTATATATAGACTATCGAAAGCTAAATAACATTACTATTAAAAATATCTACCCGCTATTAAGGATTAATAAGCTCTAAGACCGGCTTAAGAGAGCGTAATACTTTATAATACTAAATATTCGAGATACGTACTATCGTATATATATAAAGAAAGACGAAGAATAAAAAATAGTCTTCAGAACTCAATACGAACTATTTAAGTACTATGTAATATTATTCGGACTCACTAACGCACTAGCGACGTTCTAAACACTTATTAACAACGCGTTAAGGAAATATTTAGATATTTTTTATATCGCTTACTTAGATAATATCTTAATTTACTTTAAGATCTACGAAGAATATATAGAATACGTTACGAAGATACTAGAGACTCTTTAGAAATACTAACTATCGGTTAAACTTAAAAAGTATAAATTTTATAAAGATAACGTTAAATTTCTAAAATATATAGTTACTAGAGAGAGACTTAAGATAAATTCCGACTATATTAAAAGCGTACTAGAATAATTAGAACTAACTACGTTAAAGGAACTATAATCGTTCCTAGAATTCGCTAATTTCTATCGAAAGTTCATACGGAACTATTCGCGAATCATCGTACTCTTAATAAATCTAACGAAGAAAGAAGTCGCGACCTTTACTCTAATAGAGAAAACTAGATAGATAATTAAGAAACTTAAGAAAGTCTTTACTAAGGCCCTAATCCTTACGATCTTCGACCCGGAGCAATAGACTTTTCTTAAAACCGACGTATTAGACGGCGCGATAGTCGTAGTCCTAATATAGAAAGAATAGAACGGAAAAATTAGATTAATTATCTATTTTTCTAGAAAAATAATAAAACTAGAGCTTCACTACGATATTTACAATAAAGAATTACTCGTAATAGTGAAAGTACTAAGACACTAGAGAGTATATTTAAAAGAACTAAAATATCTAGTAAAAATCTATTTAGATTATAAAAATCTCCTTTATTAGAATATAACTAAAGTACTTAATAGAAGATAAGTACGATAAGCGAAAACTATAGCCCCGTATAATTTTAAGATCTACTACGTTAAAGATAAAGAAAACGATAGAGTAGATACTCTAAGCCGACGGCTAAATTATGTAAAAGACATTCGGCTAACTTCAATGTTTCTTCTACGAACGAAAGAAGACTATATAATCTACGTGCAACTAATATTAATAATAGTAAATATTAAAGATTCGATCGAACGAGATAACTACGAATACGAACTAAAAACTAACATTAAAGAATATTATTTCGTAGACCGAGTATATAATAAAGTCGTACGACTTAAAGTAATGAAACACTACTACAACGACCCACTAATGAAATATCTAGGAGCCGATAAGATAATTAAGCTCATTACTAAGCACCACGACCCCTAGAAATATATAAGAAAAGATATTTAGAAATTTATTAATCGATACGAAATATATATATAAATGAAATATATAAGATATAGATCTTACGGACTACTATAGCTCTTATAGACTTTAGAAGAAGTATAGACGTCGATTATATTCAACTTTATTACGAAACTACTAAAGTTTAAAGAATCCCTTACGGAAGTGACTTATAATAGTATACTTATAGTATATAATAGATTAATAAAGTTCTTTTACTTTAGACTATACTTAGAGAAGTTAACGATAGAAGAATTTATCTACGAATTTCTACGAACTATATTTACTAATTACGAAATACTAAAAGAAATCATTATAGATAAAGATAAGCTCTTTATATCTAAGTTTTAAAAAGTACTAATGAAACTACTAACTACGAAGTATAAGCTATTTATATCGTTTTATTTATAGATCGATAAATAAATAGAAAAAACTAATTAAATATTAGAATAATACTTACGAATATATATAGATTATAGTTAAACTAATTAAATACAACTATTATTAGTAGTATAATTCTACTTTAATAATTATAAATTAGTAATAAGAATAAGTTTATTCTTTACGAATTACGAATTCTATTTACGACTCGAGGAGACGATAAATAAAAGCTCGAACCCTAGAGCTCTAAGTATAGCTTTTATCATAAGAGAACTTTACGACTAACTTAAATTAAATCTAGAATTCCTCGTAGAAAGAATAGTAAAATACGTAAATAAGAAACGAATCGAGAAACCGCTCCTAGAGAAGAGAAACTCCGTTTATCTTTTACGAAAAAATATTAAAATAAAACGACTAAGTGAAAAACTAAACTATATAAAGCTAGAACTATTTAAGATTAAAGATAAGCTTAGAGAAGTTATATATCGACTAGAACTATCGAAAGATATACGTATATATAATATATTCTATAAAGTACTTCTTAAACTAGTACTAAAGAACGTTAAACTAGTTAAGACACTACCGCTAAATAAAGAATTAATATTAGAGAAATATAATATTAAGAAAATCCTTAAAAGACGCGTTATACGTAATATCCCTTAGTATCTAATTAAATAGTTAGAGTACGACGAGTATAAAAATAGCTAAGAGCCGGAAGCTAATCTTTCGAAGAAACTTCTAAAGAAAATAAAGAAGAATTATTCTAGATAGTTTTTAACGTTAGTAGGGCGTCTAGCTACTCATCGTTAAAAGTAAACTCGTACTGAGCTATCGGCGGCTCGGGTTTATTAGAAGTATAGCCCTTCTTCTAATTAAGAGCGTCTAACACCTAAGACTACCGAATTACTATATCGCTTTAAGTACGGATATACTCCTTAATCTACCGCTAATAGCTCACTAACCGACGCTCTAGTTCGATAGATTTACTCGCGAACTTAGCGGCTTCTGCTCATATTTAAGCTATTCGCTAAGCTAACCGTTAAGTCCGTTTAGTTATCTCTTTACGTACCTTTCGGTAGTGATTCTTTAACTCTTTCTTCTTCTTCTTCTAGAACTAGAATTTATTCTCGAAGTATTAACTATTATATTTTATATTTTTCCGAGTATACTCGTTATAATAGAAATTATCTTTTAGAAGAAAGTAGAAAGATAACGACTTACTATAATTCGAGTAAGAAGCTATAGTACGAGAATCTAAGCGTTTTATTTTCTCGGCGAGAAGGCGACGTTCGGAAGCGCGTTAACGGAAGAAAACTTTTCGAAGACTAGAAGAGAGAAGAGAAGAGAAGAAAGAAGATATCTTTAGACCTAGACGAATTTAAGTTAAGCGGCGTTCCGCTTTTATATCATCGCTAAGATAAATCCTTAGAATAAGAATCTAACCGAAGGGGGAATAGTGTTAGATATAGCCTTAGAAGAGACCGATCACGGACTACGAAGGCGCGGCTTAAGATACTCATTAGATAGATGAAAGAATTCATAAGGAAATATAGCTAAACTACGTGATATACTTTATTAGCTCTATCGGCTCTGTGAGCTCTGCTAGTAGAGCGCGTAGAGCGCATAGAGCGCATAGAGTAAGAGCATTATATATACCCTCGTTTTCTCCTTAGATAGCTTATACTCTCTTCGTAGCTAACTTATATTAACTATTAGACTTATAGTTCTTAGTGATAAGTGACTTCTTATATCTTACGTTCTTTCCAATTAGTTTATACTATTAGAATTATTACTAAAAACCCTAACCTAGTTAGGCCCCGGTAGAAACCTTAATAGCGTAGCACCCCTTAGTATCTAATTAAATAGTTAGAGTACGATAAATACGAGAACAGCTAAGAACTAGAAACTAACCTTTCGAGGGAACTTCTAAAGAAAGTAAGAAAGGATTACTCTAAGTAATTCCCAACGCTAATAAAGCGTTCAGCTACCCATCGTCGAAAGTAAATTCGCCACGAACTAGCGATGACTTAGATTCATCCGGCGTATACCCCTCCTCCTCGTTAAGACGATTCAACACTATATAAGCCTAGACTATTATGTCACTCTAAGCTTAGGTTAGCTTATTTAGCTAACGTTCTATTTAGTTTAGGCGAGACTACTCTTACAGTAACTCTAGGAACTATTGTTATACTAAACGAGCCATCTCCCCCGTATATCACTAAGCTCACTGAGCTATACGGGCTTAAGTCTCTTACATCTTATTCCGTAACTCTAATCTTTTCCGTTCAATACTCTAGTACTCTAACTTAGAGTACTAACCATCGTATTTTATATTCTTTTTTAGATACTCGGAATAGCGGGAGACTCTATGTTTCATTATATAGACCGAGTTAGAGCGAGTGTAATTCGAATAAGATGCTATAGCGCGATAACCAGTGAATCGAACGTTACGAGACTAACGAAGACGTTCAAAGAAACGATCGCGGCTACGGGAAAGAAGCTTAGAAACTATAGCTAAAGAAAGAGAAAGAGAAGAAGAAGATATCTTCGGACCTAAATGAATTTAAGTTAGATAGTATTCCGCTTTTATATTATCGCCAAGATAAATCCTTAGAATAAGAATCTAACCGGAGGAAGGATAGTGTTAGACACAGCCTTAAAAGGGACCGGCCGAGGGCTGCACGGGCGCGGCTCTCTACACTCATTAGCCAAATGGAAGGGTCTGCAAGAGAGCAAGGCTAAGTCACGTAATATGCCCTACTAGCCCTATTAGCTCTGCTGACCCTATTGGGGCAGAGCGCACAGAGCGCACAGAGCGCACAGAGTATAAGCATTATATATACCCTCGTTTCCCCCCCTAGATAGCTTACACTCTCTTCGTAGCTAACTCATATTAACTATTGGACTTATAGTTCTTAGTGACAAGTGACTTCTCATACCTTGCGTTCTTCCCAACCAGTTCATACTATTAGGATTGTTACTAGGAACCCTAACCCAGTTAGGCCCCGGTAGGAACCTTAACATATTATTAAATTCGTTTACACTAACGTCCTTAAATTAATAGTAGTAAGTAGCGATTCGGAGATAAGATATCATTAATATTAGTCTATAAGTAATCTAAGCTCCCTTATAAAGACTTAATATAATAATCGAAACGTAACTTATTTATAGTTTTAGAGATATTACTCTTAGTACGGCTATAGTATTAAATATTTAGATATCGTATCCTCGTTATTTCTTAATTTAAAAACCACTACGAGAAATACTAGTATTATATCGTAAAGAAGGAATCGACGTAATCGAATAGATTAAATAAGCCATTTAAATAGTTAAAAGAATATAATAGTTAAGTGAAAAGTTTATATTAAAAATCGCTAATTATATTAAAGACGATTTAGAATTAGAGATAGTATTTAAAAATAAAGTAATTAAGAATAAGAAAACTAAAAGATTTTAAGTATTAATTAAAGAAGCGATTAATAATCGAAATAAGTATAATAAAATTAAAAGAAGATTTATTAAAGATATTAATTATATTAAAAGTTAAAATATAGCTTTATTTTTAAAGAATACAAGCGGTAGAAATACGATTAGCCGAAAGTTTAGATAATAAATAATTAAAGATTTTTAGAAAGATATTATAATATAGTAGCTAAGTAATATAGCGTATATACTAAAGAAGCTCTAATATATAAGAATAGCGCCTAAGCTACGGGATAAAATATTTATAAATGTATTACGTCGAATTAATTATTAAATAATAAAGCGACTAGCCGGTTTTACGGATATAAAGTTTTCTTAGTTAGTATCGTAACGAATCGATATCTTTACGATATAGTCGAATCTAGATAATTTTAGAAACGCTATAAATAATTATAGATATCTATAAGTTATAGCTACGCGTTTAGAATATTATCTTTAGTTAAAGAATAGATTACACTAGCTAAATAGTATAGAGCCATTAAATATATATAATTTAATTCTCATCGAGAATCTTCTAGAGATACCGATTAGCTAAATTAGTTAGATCGAATAAAATCTTATTATAAGAAAGAAACTAATTATAAAACCACTTACTAAGAAATTTATAGAGAAGAGATTTAGTAAGATATTAGCGAAAGACGAGATCGAGAATTAATTAAAGAACTCTTAAGAATAAGCGATAAAATCTTCGTCTTTATCGACCGTATCTAAGAAATAACTAAAAGAAGAGTAGAGATATTAAAAGCGAAATATTTTAAATTACTTTAAGAATAAGTTTATAATGAAAAAGCTTACTAAAATTAAAGAAAGAGAAGTCGTAATTAAGAAAGCGACTAAAAAGTAATTAGAAATTCGAAATAAATATATTAAAATAGTAATTTAGTCTAGAAAGAGATCGCGATTAATATCGTTAGTTCTAAGAATATCTTTAGAGATAGAAGTAAGAGCTTCTAAGCGAATACACTTCTCGTTTACTAAATAAGCGTTTATAGAAGCTAAAGAAATTATTACTAATAGTAAATATCTTCGTAGAGAGTTTTAAGAGTTATCTTCGCTCTTTAATACGAGACTATATAAATAAAATTTATTAAGAAATTCTTTTAATATAGAAAGATTAATATAGAAGATTATTATAAACTAATCTAAGAGAGTTAGATATAATATAGATAAAGATACTTTAACGAAACGATAAGCGAATAAAGTAATTTAGTACGGATTTAAAGCTATTATATAAGTATTCTAAAGATTAATCGAGATATTATCGATTAATATTAGTTTAAGATAATCTCTTTAGTATTACACTACTCTTAAAGTAATTTAAATTATAAAAAGAGTAAAGACTAAAAAAGAGACGTTAGAAATTTAGTGAATTCGAGACGCTTTAAAGAAATTTAAAGAGTATAGTCGTAGAGTAAAGAAATATCTTCGCGGCGAAAATTACTACTTAAAAGAGTATATAATCGATAAGAAAAAATTAAAATACCTTTTACTTAGTGCGAATTATAACGATTAGTTATCTATAGATTACGTTATTAAAGATATCGCGGTCTATCGAAAGTACTAAGTAAAAGACGAATGAAATATAATCTATCTATATAACGTTCGAGAAATATTTACGTTTATAATCTAGCCGCGATCGTAGCGATAAGATAAGTTTATATAGAAGAAGCTAATTCTCTATCGAGAGATTAACTATTAGTGATTAATATACGTCGATCTCGATTCTCGAATCGTTTACGTTATAGATTCGATTAGAAAGCGCATAATAAAAGACTTAATAATTTCGATTATTTTAGAGTATCTTAACTCTTAAGTTCGAGTAAAGCTCAAAGACGATAGATAATTTATATTTTAGAATATTAATATTAATAAATAACTAAATAACTATAATTACAAAATATTTATTATTTTTTAAGCTAAAGCTCTTATAGAAAACGGTATTAAAGCTATTAAAGAAGTTAAAATCGATACTTTCTATTAAGTTTAACTTATTTAAAATATTCATTAAACTATTATTAAAAATAAAAAGATATTATTATTATAATTATCTCGCGTAAAAACTAGTAAGTAGTAACTATTAAAGTCTATTATAATAGCTACTCTAAATAAAAGTATTATTAATCTTATTAACTAAGAGAATACAAACTAAATATTATAAACTTATATCGATTTATATAGCGAAGAGAGAATAGATTTAGAATATAATAGTAATAACTCTTAGAATAGAATTCTAACGCGAAGAGTAAACTCTCTCTTTTCTCGCGTTACTTAGTTAGTTAAGAAAGGATTTTAAGAGCGAATCTTAGAATTACCGAGTAATATTAGTATAGAAATAGACTCGACTCTAAGATAGAGTAGTTATTAAAGCGAAATATTAAGAGCGTCTTCGGTGTCCTTATATAGACCGAGTAGATTTATTATATTTACTAGTAATATTTTAGTTCGTATTCTAAATCTAATAAGAGAGAAGAATCTACCTCTATTACGAGCTTCTTCTTATAGTACTGCGAATCTACTTTCTAAGTAATAATAGAGTTAGATAATTCTTAAGTATACTATATACTATCGAACGAGGTCATTCTATAAATAGAAGAGAGAGAGATATAATAAGGTAAGGTAACTATACTATGATGGGCCGTACTGAGCTAGTAAAGCGGTAGTAGAGAGAAAAAGTTATTTAGTTATATATTAAATCTAAATAGGCTAGTAGAAGAAGGTATAGAATAGTTTATAGTGCTGACAGTGAGCCATTTATTAAAGATTAAGTAGAGCATTATAAATTCCATGGTTTTTAGCGCCGTCTATCTAATTCCTAAGTGTTTTTTATCAGTTCTATCCTATTCGTCGATGCTCCCGCTATGCTAGGTGTTTGTAGCCCTAGCCGCTGCCTCTCTGGGTAATATTAGTGGTGTTGTCTTGTCAGTATCAACCAGAAACGCGTTCTCGATTCCCGATCTGCTGGATAGGCCTCTGTGCGTTGTTACACGTGCACGCCAAACTCTGAAGTGCTCTATTACAATATAATTATACTAGTCGTTTAAACTAATACTAACTAAGATTATACTATACTAGAATATATATAAAATATAAGCTTTCGAACTAAATCTTAAATTATTAGCTTAATAGCGTTAATATTCACTAAGTTAAAGAGTTAGCGAGTTATTCGCTTTTAGCGTAAACCTTATTTCTAAAATAGAAAAGATCTTTTTAAATTTAATAATATTACGTAATAAGTATATTATAAAAGTTACTAAAAATAGATAGTCTATAAGAGCTCATAGCCTAGATATAAGAGCTATAAGCGACGGTGAGCTCCCTGGGGCCCCTGGGTGTATAAGAATGCTGTGAGTCGCGGGAAAAATTGCTGATGAGGGCTACGATGGGAGAAATATAGAAGGACTGTGAGCACCGCTAAACCTGCTGTTATCTTCAGCGATAGGAGCTTACAAGGGTTCATTAACAGTTAGGTGTCCATCAAAATTGATCATTCACGCCTAAGAGCGGATCCTAAGCGACTGAGGGCTATGGTCCACGAAAATTAAAGCCTACATTGTCCTTGGGATGCGTGCGAACACCTTCATTTCATGCGACCTTTTCCGAAATTGCCAGGTCAAATAAATGGCTCGACTAGACGGAATGATGAAGTCATGCCACTGCCTTCCATCAAGCATGCTATAGGATCCTGGTATGTACGGAAGATACCTTTCTCATTTCCAGATGTGGATTCTGGTAAGCTCGGCTTGAATTCCGGCGCGCAAAGTTCGGACCAGCAATCCTGGCACATTTCCACATCTGTGACCCTGCTGGCAGACATTCCAATCATCGCGAGAGCACCAATCGACATCCCTCCGACTTTCGGCAGCGCCGTCGCCCCACGACAATACAGTCTAGTTCTCTGGGCCAAAATATCAGGCGCGAAGGTGAAAGACTTTAGGCTTGAGGTGCCCCTACAGATCGTGTATGACATGGAGAAAGGTCGGGACAAGTACAACTCTTACATGGCCAAATTGCTTCCCGGCCGTCGTGATTCGTCCATCCAACATTCTTCTCACGAAGTAAGTGAACTTTGGATCTAAGGATTCGGAGGGTCCGCATGGTCAATTTCTGATGCAAAGCAGCAGATTTCTTACGATATAATTCCGAGCTACGCGCAGGAACTTACCTTTCTCGGGTTAATCGACGCCCGATCGCGGTGATGAATTTGGCTACCAAGAAAGCCGGCCTCCACAGGGGGTTGATGAAAGAAGCGCTTACGATTATGCGCGGAACTATGGGCAGAACGACGCTAGGGAAGCGGCGTCCAGGTTGAGGCGTCTATAAACCTAGCTAAAATATCTTTTCTCTGTCTCTGCTAATGAAGGTATCTGCAATCATAAGCAAGCCGTTTATGGGCAGAACTTGGGCAAGCTTGATCCAGAAACTGCAGTTGCGCGGTTGTTGTCTTTACTCGCCGTTCTCATTTATCCTTCGTGATGATCGCTTCCTCAGTTTGTGAAACATCAATGCTCTCACTATCACCATGGTATTTTTCTGCCAGTTCTTCCAAAGTCTGACGCTTTGTCTCTGGAATTAGCAAGGTAGTGAAGATTCCACAAAGCATAAAGAGGGCGAAAATTTCCATGACATGATTCAACCACTTATTCGTGCCAGTCTTGTTCCTTAGGGGCCCAATTAAAGCCTGAGCGAGGACAGCACCGACCTTTCCCGCAGCGGCCGAGATACCATGCGCCGTGGACCGGAACCGTGTGGGATACACTTCGCCAGGGACTAGGAAAGTTAGCACTAAGCAATGAGATTTCTCTAATGGCCTCACCAATAAATGTTGTGGAATTCGCTCCAAAGTTGGAAAAGAATTGGCAAAGGACGTACAACCCCAGGAGCGTATGTGCCGACAACGAATGGTAGCCAAATCCGATCACACAGAACAATATTGTGAGGATGATGAAGCTCGCCATCTGAATGGGTTTGCGGCCAACTGTGTCGATAAGCGCAACCGACACCCAATATCCTGGGATGTTGCCGGCGACTGCCAGGATTAGATTGCCGACGGCCGTATTGTATAAGTTATCGTAGACGTTTTGGGAGCTGGCATACCCAATTGCACCAAGAATGGCGGAATTGTTTAAGCCTAGACCCCAGAAGGCAACGTCAATGAAGAACCATGATCCAGCCGTTCCAAGTAAAATCTTTCCATGCCGCCATTGCCGAAAATGTGAGAAGAATTCAGACCATGTTGCCTTTGGCGATTCGTTCCTTCTGCGAGTCTCCGCGACGTAGGTATGGCCTTCCTCCACTTTTCCCTGTCGCTTACCTCGAAGATATGCCTGAACATCAGCTCGCGCCTTTTCCACGTCTAAGGTGATATCTGAGGTATACCGTGGTGTTTCTGGGATTGTCAAGCGGAAGTACACTGCTAAAAGAGCTGGGACCGTGCCGAATGCAACAATACTGCGCCACATCTTATCGGCAGCGAGCTGGCATCGCTCATCGCACTGCGCCGCTGTGGCAGCTGGTAACAAGGCGTCCTTCGAGGCGACGACGCAAACAAAGGAGACCAACCCTGCCGCTAGGTTGCCAAACCCCTGCCTACCGCATCCAGTTAGTTCACTTCTCCTCCATAGCGATTGGAGTCCTCACATTGCAAACACCGCGTTCATTAACGCTCCACGCCATTTTACCGTTGCAAATTCAGAGGTGATCACAGATGAAAGAGGATAGTCACCTCCGACCCCAACACCCATAATAACCCTCCAGAATATCAACGGCCCTAAGAAGGAAACAGCAGGACCTTGGCCCGTTATTGTTTGACCGAATGTCCCAACCAACATAATGATCAATTCGAGACCGTACATTCTCTTCCTTCCCAACTTATCTGCGAGCCATCCAAAGATGACTTGACCAATTACTGCTCCTGCCGTTGTGGAAAGCTTGATGGAAGTATCCGCAGATGTGGGAATTTTGTGGCCTGAAAAATAGACCAATCCGATGATTGAAGTTATGAAGTTTGCGCTGAAAAGGTCATAGGCATCTGTAAAGAAGCCGGTGCCAGCCACAAGGACAGCTCGCAGATGGGAAAGGCCGACAGGTGCACTGTCTATCTCAGCCAACGACTTACGTCTCTGCTCGTAGACGCTTAACCCGAAAGCAGGAGAAATGTTGGGGGAGGTATTGAAGACTACTTCCTCAGGAGAGAGATTATGTGAACCCATGTTGAAGAATTGTTCTTGCTTTCACCGAAAACCTTGGAAATCTGGAAACAGGGGCATTTCAAGGTCGATGGTCAGATGCTAATATATATACTCGACATCAGCTAGAACGAGAAAATTTTGCTGAAGTGTCTCATTCAGTCTATGCCAATGGTATATGCACGTGGGTACAACCATAGACATCCATTTGTGTATTGATGTTGGCGGTCAAGGAGAAGCAAGTTCATCTCTGGGGATGGTTAACGCGTCTTTGGTGCATGTGACAGAAGTGTTCATTGCATGTAACGTAGGCACTAATTGAAGGATCAATCGGGACGAAAATGAACCATGCATTACCAACCCACTTATATTTGTGCTAAGCCGGTGGATGCTAATCTTATGGATGATCCTAATCATCACTTCCGCGCCTTGTAGCTATACCACAGAGAAATAAATATGTTTGGGAAGCAGAGCAGAGAGCCTCAGATTAGCAAGTATGGTGTCAGCCAGAAGACAACTATCTATTCCATTCCTTACTGACGCTGCGGTTTCATTCAGTGACTGATTGCCTTCCGCACATCTCATGAGCCTCAACAAGGAAACCGGTCACGCAGAACATTCCATCAAGCACACAAAAGCTTCAACTAGGTTCTTGGCGCCTTAGCCTGGTGGAGCTTCTCGCAGGTTCGCCGGAGACAGAAACCAATAAACAGCGAACACTTATAAAGGTATCTAACCCGAGTTGTATTTAGCGCAAAGCTCTGGAGAAAAATTTAGGGGCTAAGAGGCCTGTCCTCGCTTGACGTCGATTGTAGAAAGACATAAGTAATGACAGACTAGCAATAACCACATCGTGGCACCGGGCTCGTTGCACCGGAGCCCAGCCCACGATTTGTCATTGCTAGCAGTTGATTTGCTCCCTAAAGCAGCTCCTTTCTCTCGCCAGGTCGAAGACATGTCACTGGTTAGATAGGGACCACCTCCCAATGGCCCTTTTGTCTGATACGACACAGCTCGCTTTTGAACAGCGAGTCAGCATGTCTTCACAGCCAGGGTCGATTAGATGGAGGCGCTGACTGACCATTAACCATCGCAATCCGAATAGAATCCTTCGACACTGTGCTGTCCTCGCCTCCGATTGGTCTTAGTTACGTACGTGAGGATTCCACCTTTTAGGCAGAATTCCCCTTGAATTCTCCTGCCTTACAGACTCGTCAATTTTGCTATTTGACCATACGAAAGATTGCATAATGTGACCACAAAAAGACCCTACCATCATCGCATCTCTAGGATCAACATGCGTGTGAAATAAGTTATAGTCCTCTTCACTGGTCATTTCCTCTTAATATGAACAACACGAGAACGAAGGCTTTGCCTGCACTGGATGAGCCGAACCTAGCACCTCGATCTTCGATTACAGTGAACAGCCCCATCTTCTTCGATCCTAGGGGCTCTGAAAAGACAGCAAACATTAATGTTTAGAGCTCCTACGGTAGCTTGGTAAGGAAGTGAAACCTCTTAGCGACTTAGGGAGGCTAATGCTGGGACATTAATTAACAAAGGATACACTCTTAGGTCAACGCTTAGCCACGAAATTCATTCTGTAACGGGCTATCGAACGTCGTTTATTAAGTCGCACAGCGAAATCTCCTCTCTGAAGTTACCTAACGATAATGTACTTACTTTTTATAGCGCCATATTAAGGCTACTACCGTATTATCTAATAAAGTTACACTTAGTAATAGATTCTTTATAAATATAGATCTAAGAAAACCTAAGATATAAGTAGTCGTATTACTAAGAATAAGATAATTTAGTAAATAATATAGTAAGTTAGCTACGAAGAGAGTATAGCTATATACTTATAAAAATCTTTTAGATAAGATAATATAGAATATTATATAAGTCTATTAATCTATTCTATCATTAGCAATTTTTCCCGCGACTCACAGTATTCTTATATACCCAGGGAGCCCAGGGAGCCCACAGTCGCTCACAGCTCTTATATCTAGGCTATGAGCTCTTATAGACCATCTATTTTTAGTAACTTTTATAATATACTTATTATATAATATTATTAAATTTAAAAAGGTCTTTCCTATTTCGGAAATAAGGTTTATACTAAAAGCGGATAACTCGCTAAGTCTTTATCTTAGTGAATACTAACGCTATTAAGTTAATAATTTAAGATTTAGTTCGAAACCTTATATTTTTTATATATCTACTTTAATTTTTTATAAATAGTTTTAAGTAATATAAGTAATTAAGACACTTCGCGAAGATCTCGTCGCGTATAAAGATTTACGCCTAATTTTACACTAATAATATCGTAATAGTAAGTTTCGTAAACGCCTCAGTATATTACTTCGTTATTAAATCCGTTTATACTAACTGTCACGAGCCCACCGTTGTCCTCAAGTACTCTACGCCCTCCACCCGAATCGGGTGGACGGTATAGAAAGAAAAGGAAAGGATAAGGCAAAGGACGGTTGAGGCACAAGGCTATCGATTAACGCTACCTTACCCTTTTCACGTAATAGAAAGAGAGAAAGCTATAAGAGTCTCCTCTCACCTAAATCGGCTAAGAGAGAACTCTTCCTTTTTCTTAAGCGTTAAGTCGTTGTCAATAGAACTACGTAAATAGAATAAGATATTTAGCTACTCTAATTCCTTTATATCTACTACGTTACGTAGGTCTTTAATAATTCTCAACGCTTATCTATTACGTAGTGATACTATTAAGCTAGTAGTAGCTGTATGCGATTCTAGAGAGACCCCTAAAAATCATCCTTACTAAGATAAGTTTTTATCTAAATTAGATAAGAATAAACCCCTTATCGTCCCGAGATAATGAGGCGCTCGAGGTCTCGTCGAAGACCGTTAATGAAGACTCTACGATCACTACGGGCCCTATAGATCCGCGATACTTTATTTTTACGTCTACGAACGTAAGTAACCTCGAAGAAATAAATGATAAATAATTATAGACCGAACTATCTAGGCTTAAAAGAGAAAGAATACGATAAGAATAAATAAACCGAATTCATTATCTACGAAGAGAAGGTACTCTTAGTATAGAATAGAGATTAATATAAGAGACTATAGTATATTCTCGAAGTCTCCTATCTAAATCGAGTAAGAATAATAAGCGACTAGCTATAGATAATTTAGTTAACTACGCGAAAATCTTTAAGACGGACTCCCCGAAGTATTTTAATGAGGGTAGTTACTAGGTCTTAACTAAGTTTATTATAAATATCGAGATATATTTTGAGTTCTATTACTAAAATTTAATAGACTCTAAAATAGCTAAGCGAGCTATCTAAACGGCGATAATCTAGCTAGATAAAGAGCCTCGTTAAATATATTATAGATAATATAACGTACCCGCTAGTTAGAAGGAATTTCTTACGTTCCTTCGAGGCACTATTAAAGACTCTTAAACTCGTACTTTTAAGACTACTTATACTACTTAGTTTAGAAAGTAATGAAAAGAATAGAGTGTTCGTTAATACTTATATAAACTAAAGTAAGTAGAGATCGAGGTGAAGATATTAAGGCTTACGGAAGTCGAGTAAAAGATATAGCGTTTTCTTTACGATCTATAGCTTAATATTCGTAACGTAGTTATAGTAGAGCTATAGAAGATACGTCTTAATAGAGATACTATCTTTACGGCCGCTTATCGTTATAAGATACGTTTCGCGAATAAATAAAAGAGTATAACTAAGGAGAAGAATACTTTAGAAAAAAGAAATGAGCTTCTAAAGTAAAAGATATCGATAGCTATAATAGAAAGTAGAAATAAAACTTTCTACCCGAATCGAGAGAGAAAAAATATATTTAGTTCGCTAAACGTATTAGCTAAGTCTAAATTTAAGTAGAGAGAAAAATTAATATCCTCGTTTATTCCTAAGTGCTATAATTACTATAAGAAAGAGTATTTAGTACGGAATTACTTTAAAAAGAGTATAAAAAAATAAATATTAATGTGATAAACGTAGTTACCGCATTAGAGTATATTCAGTCTACGAGATACGGCGCATTAGAGCAACGCTATATAAGTATTTAAGTAATAATCCGAGTAAAGGGCGAGAAGTATTGATTACGAGCCCTTATAGACTGTGAGGCACAGTGTTAGACATAGCCTTGGAAGAGACCGGTCACGGGCTGCGAAGGCGCGGCTCAAGACACTCATTGGACAGATGGAAGGATCTACAAGGGAATAAGGCTGAACCACGTGATATGCCCTATTGGCTCTGTCGGCCCTATGGGCTCTGCCAGTAAAGCGCGCAGAGCGCACAGAGCGCACAGAGTATAAGCATTATATATACTCTCGTTTTCCCCTCCCCTAGATAGCTTACACTCTCTTCGTAGCTAACTTATATTAACTATTAAACTTATAGTTCTTAGTGATAAGTGACTTCTTATATCTTACGTTCTTTCTAATTAGTTTATACTATTAGAATTATTACTAGGAACCCTAATCTAGTTAGACCCCGGTAGGAACCTTAATACTTTAACTATTACTCTTATTGTGGAGAACGACCCCTATAAGTAGTTAAGAAAGACCCGACCGACTTATCTCGCTCATTAACGAACTAGCACGACGCACAGTACGACTATCTCTTAACGACACTATATCTACTACTATTAGTACTCCGAGATTAACACCGAGCACCTTAAGAACGATAACAACTATCGCCGCGCCAGTACTAGTGACTAAGAAAAAGATTAGTAACCCATCTAAGTCTTTTAACGACGTAGAATCTAAACTTATACTCTTTATTCACTACACGGATTTATATATTCTAATGAATCTTACTAACTTCTAGAATAACTTATAGAAAATACTCTTTATAGAAAGCTACTTCGAAGATAATATCGAGACTTAACTTAGACTCTTCGTTAAGAATTATATTAAGAATAAAGCGAATAATAGAGAGAACGAGATTATTAGTCTCTTCGCTACGTTTACGGAATTTAAGAAAATAATAAAACTAATATTCAAGACGAAAGATAAAGAAAAGAAAGCTTAAAAGAAAATAGTAAGTCTTTAATAAATTAAGTCTATTTAAGAATATATAACTACGTTTAGAACGCTAAATACGAAGCTTAACTAATAAGATAATATTATCATCTTTATCTTTCGAGAAGAATTAAAGTCGAAAATTAAGTAAGAACTTCGATATTTAGAGAAGAAACTACTAAAAAAATAAATAGCTACGGCTATTAAGGAAGATAACGATATTAAAGAATACTACTAATATAAGCGCTCTAATATTACTTAAAAAATCTATACGATAAGAGCTTAACGAGCTAATATCTAAAAAAGGCGCGAACTCTATTACGAACTATAATCTATAAATCTAGACTAAGCGTAAAAAAGACGTAATAATAATAAAGAAAATAAGAAAGAAAAAATCGATTTTAGAAAAGAAAAAGAAACGACTTATTATAGTTACGATAAGCTAGGCCATTACGCGAAAGACTATAAAGATAAGAAAAAGTAGATTATAGCTATTGAAAAGAAATCTAAAACTAAGGAAATAGCGACGATTATCTCTAAAGCTAATATAGTAGAAGAAGAGATAGTAATAGTCGAAGAAAGCATCGATAGTGGGAAAGCGATATTAATAGCGATTATATCTACGCGTATATATATCCGAACTAAATATTAAGTAAGAAGGATATATTTAGATCTTTATTATACTTTAATACTACTAGAATATAGTTATACTATATATAAACTAAAGAATCCCCCTTCTAAAATCGAAATAACCTTTAGTATAAGAGTCTATTAAAACGATGAATACTTATAGAAAAGAAGTTACTCGAACTTTATTTATACTCACTAAAAAGGCGATCTAAATATCTTAAACGTTCACATATCGAAAGTAGATCCGGAAGTACTAAGAAAATATAATATAGCTAATTCGTAATATAACTTCGATCTAGATCTTAGTGAAGAACCGAAGACTCAGTATAAGGAAGAACTAAAATCTCTTATATAAAAAGAATTAGAATAAATTCTCTAAGAAGTAATAGAAAGAATTAGAGTAAGAACTTACTAAACTTAGAAATTAATGAGAAAAGTAGAGATAGCCTCAGTAAAAGAAATCCGATTACGGGCCCTTATAGAAGACGATTTAAGAGAAATCGCAGCGATTATCTAAATATCTAAGAAAGAGATATAAGTCCGATTAACGATAGATCGAATACTAACTAAAGTAGAGATAAAGATATAAACGATCTTAAGAATCTATCGAGAATAAGAAGTTAAAGTTCCTCGACTCGTAGAAACCTTATCTAATGTTAGTATTTAAGAACTATTCTCTTATAGAATGATTTACGTCTATTCTCTACGACTAATTCTTTATTTATATATATAGTACCTCGACTATCTATAGTTAAAGAAGCTAAATATAACTATCGTAAAAGTATAGTAAATCTATAAAGAATTAGTAAAACGATATACGGCTTATAACTACGAAGTATCCGATTTAAAAGATAGAAAAATAAATTACCTCCACTAAAAAAAAAACTAGAACGATAATAAAACTAAAGGTATTTATATTACCGAAAATATATCTTTAGAAGGCGCTAACGATGAAAAGCTAACGGAGATAGCGTACGATTAGTTAGAACTAAAGAGAAAAGAAGAAACTAACGACTTAAGCTAAATATAGTTATAAGATCTAACGCTAAGCCTATATTTCTCGGAGATATATTAAAAGACTAAGAGATTAGTATTCTAATCGACTCCGGATACACTAGGAATCTAATATATACTAGAATAGCGGAGAAGCTATCGTAATAGAAGACTAAAAGACCGAGATCCGATATAATTATAGAATTCGACGGCACCATTATATTCGAACTTACGTATAAGTTACGATTAATATAATTAACGATTAACGAATATTAAGAAGAATTAGATCTCGATATTATAAATATAAAATACGATATAGTACTAAGTATATTTTAATTAAAATACTATAATTCGATTATTAACTAAGCCGGAATCTAGATACGATTCGATAATTATAACTATATCGCGAAACTCTAGAAGTCTAAGCTAAGCTTAGCTTAGAAATATACTAAAAAGATTATTTAGATACGACTAGTACGTATATTTACTAATACTACAACGAAATATCTATCGAAATACGAAAGATTAAAGTCTATATTCGAAAAGAAAGTAGGAATCGAGACTCTACCGAAATATAAATTATAAGATTATAAAATACGACTTTAAGAAGAAAAATACTTTATATTTAAACTATTATACTCGTTATCGAAAACCGAGTAAAAGATCTTAAGAAAGTACCTTAAAGAATATTTAGCGAAAGACTATATTAAATCATTAGAGTTAGAAGTAGAATACTTTATTCTATTCGTTCTAAAGAAAGACGGAAAGCTTCGATTATATATAGATTATCGAAAGCTAAACGATATTACTATTAAGAATGTCTATTCGTTATTAAGAATTAATAAGCTCTAAGATCGGCTTAAGGAAGCGCAATACTTTATAACACTGAATGTTCGAGACGCGTACTACCGTATATATATAAAGAAAGGCGAAGAATAAAAAATAGTCTTTAGAACTCAATACGAACTATTCGAGTACTGTGTAATACTATTTAGACTTATTAACGTACTAGCGACGTTTTAAACACTTATTAACAACGCGTTAAGAAAATATTTAAATATCTTTTATATCGCTTACTTAGATGATATCTTAATTTACTTTAAGATCTACGAAGAATATATAGAATACGTTACGAAGATACTAAAGGTTCTTTAGAAATATTAATTACCGATTAAACTTAAAAAATATAAATTTTATAAAGATAACGTTAAATTTCTAAGATATATAGTTATTAGAGAGAAACTTAAGATAAATCCCGACTATATTAAAAGTATACTAGAATAGCTAAAATTAACTACGCTAAAGAAACTATAATCGTTCCTAGAATTCGCTAATTTCTATCGAAAGTTTATACGGAACTATTCGCGAATTACCGCACCCCTAATAAATCTAATAAAGAAAGGAGTCGCGATCTTTACTCTAATAGAAGAAGTTAAGTAGATAATTAAGAAACTTAAGAAAGTCTTTACTAAGGCCCCGATTCTTACGATCTTCGACTCGAAATAATAGACTTTTCTTAAAATCGACGTATTAGACAGCGCGATAATCGTAGTTCTAATATAGAAAGAATAGAACGGAAAAATTAAACTAGTTATTTATTTTTCTAGAAAAATAATAGGACTAAAGCTTCACTACGATATTTACGATAAAGAATTACTCGTAATAATAAAAGCACTAAGATATTAAAGAGTATATTTAGAAGAACTAAAATACTTAGTAAAGATCTATTTAGATTATAAAAATTTTCTTTATTAGAATATAACTAAAGTACTTAATAGAAGATAAGTACGATAGACGGAAACTATAGCCCCGTATAATTTTAAGATCTACTACGTTAAAGATAAAAAAAACGATAGAGTAAATACTCTAAGCCGACGACTAAATTATATAAAAGATATTCGGCTAACCTCGATATTCCTTCTATAAATGGAAGGAGACTATATAATCTACGTATAACTAATATTAGTAATAATAAATATTAAAGGTTCGATCGAACGAAATAACTACGAATACGAACTAAAAACTAATATTAAAGAATATTATTTCGTAGACCGAGTATATAATAAAGTCGTACGACTTAGAGTAATGAAACACTACTATAACGACTTACTAATGAAATACTTAGAAGCCGATAAGATAATTAAGCTCATCACTAGATACCACGACCTTTAGAAGTATATAAGAAAAGATATTTAGAAATTTATTAATTAATACGAAATATATATATAAACGAAATATATAAGATATAGATCTTATGAACTACTATAGCTCTTATAGACTCTAGAAGAAGTATAGACGTCGATTATATTTAATTTTATTACGAAACTACTAAAGTTTAAAGAATCTCTTACGGAAGTAACTTATAATAGTATATTCGTAGTATATAATAGATTAATAAAGTTCTTCTACTTTAGACTATATCTAGAGAAGTTAACGATAGAAGAATTCGTCTACGAATTTCTACGAACCGTATTTACTAACTACGAAATACTAAAAGAAATTATTATAGATAGAGATAAGCTCTTTATATCTAAATTTTAAAAAGTACTAATAAAACTATTAACTACGAAGTATAAGCTATTTATATCGTTCTATTTATAGATCGATAAATAAATAGAAAGAACTAACTAAATATTAAAATAATACTTATAGATATATATAAATTATAGTTAAACTAATTAGATATAACTATTACTAGTGATATAATTCTACTTTAATAATTATAAATTAGTAATAGAAATAAGTTCATTCTTTACGAATTACGAATTTTATTCACGACTCGAGAAGACGATAGATAAAAGCCTAAACTCTAGAGCTCTAAGTATAACTCTTATTATAAGAGAACTTCACGACTAACTTAAATTAGACTTAGAATTTCTCGTAGAAAGAATAGTAAAATACGTAAATAAGAAACGAATCGAGAGATCGCTCCTAGAGAAGAGAGACTCCGTCTATCTTTTACGAAAAAATATTAAAATAAAACGACTAAGTGAAAAACTAAACTATATAAAGCTAGGACTATTTAAGATTAAAAATAAGCTTAGAGAAGTTATATATTAACTAGAACTATCGAAAGATATATATATATATAATATATTCTATAAAGTACTTCTTAAATTAGTATTAAAGAACGCTAAATTAGTTAAGATACTATCGCTAAATAAAGAACTAATATTAAAGAAATATAATATTAAGAAAATCCTTAAAAGACGCGTTATACGTAGTATTCCTTAGTATTTAATTAAATAGTTAGGGTACGACGAGTACGAAAATAGTTAAGAGTCGAAAGCTAATCTTTCGAAGAAACTTCTAAAAAAAATAAAGAAGAATCACTCTAGATAGTTTCTAACGTTAGTAGAGCGTTTAGCTACTCATCGTTAAAAATAAACTTATATCGAGCTATCGGCGACTTAAGTTTATTAGAAGTATAGTTCTTCTTCCGATTAAGAGCGTTTAATATCTAAGACTATCGAATTATTATATCGCTTTAAATACGAATATATCTCTTAATCTATCACTAATATTTTACTAATCGACGCTCTAATTCAATAGATTTACTTACGAACTTAGTAGTCTCTACTCGTACTTAAGTTATTCGCTAAGCTAATCGTTAAGCCCGTTTAGCTAGCTCTTTACGTATCTCTTAGTAGCGATTCTTTAACTCTTTCTTCTTCTTCTTCTAAAACTAAAACTTATTCTCGAAGTATTAATCATTATATTTTATATTTTTCCGGGTATACTCATTATAACGGAAATTACTTTTTAGAAGGAAATAGAAAGATAACGACTTACTATAATTTAAGTAAGAAGCTATAGTACGAGAATCTAAGCGTTTTATCTTCTCGGCGAGAAGACGACGGTCAGAAGCGCGTTAACGAAAGAAAACTTTTCGAAGACTAAAAGAGAGAAGAAAAGAGAAGAAAGAAGATATCTTTAGACCTAGAGTAAATTTAAGTTAAGTAGTGTTTCGCTTTTATATTATCGCTAAGATAAATTCTTAGAATAAGGATCTAATCGAAGAAAGAATAGTATTAAATATAGCCTTAGAAGAGATCGATTACGGACTACGAAGACGCGACTTAAGACACTCATTGAATAGATAGAAGAATCTATAAGAAAATAAAGCTAAATTACGTAATATACTCTATTAGCTCTATCGACTCTATGGGCTCTATTAGTAGAGCGCGTAGAGCGCATAGAGCGCATAGAGTATAAGTATTATATATACTCTCGTTTTTCTCCCCCCTAGATAGCTTATACTCTCTTCGTAGCTAACTTATATTAACTATTAAACTTATAGTTCTTAGTGATAAGTGACTTCTTATATCTTGCGTTCTTCCTAACTAGTTTATACTATTAGGATTGTTACTAGAAACCCTAATCTAGTTAGGCCCCGGTAGGAACCTTAACACACAGAACGACTTCATCTCATAGATAACTATTATTAGGCTTAGTTTAAAAGGCGTTCCACTAGATATATTTAGAAAGGCTATGAATAAACGATAGATCATCATTTACGGCCGTTATAGCCTCGAGATTTAGATCATTAATAACCGAGAAAGAACTACTAAGACTAAACTTAATTTATTATCTACGAATATCGAGAAATTCGATATAATACTCGGTATACGCTAACTCAAAGTAATTAATTTCGACATTAATTTTAAAGATAGTACCTAGGTAGTGAAAGATCTAGATCGCTAAATCTAAATTAGTATAATCACAGCGTAAGAGCTTATTTAAGAGAAGAATAAAATCTACATTATATAGTATTAATCTTTAGAGAAATCTTAAAGAGTTTCTTATCCGAATCGAATAAGGTAGTGTTTTACTCGCCTTCGAACTCTCGCATTAAGTAAGAACGAAGATATATCTTCTCTTTATACTAGCTATAGCGACGTAGTATTAGATCTAGGCGAGACTTAAATTTCACTAGTGTCGAGAGTAGAGTATATAATTAATCTTACGCTAGATATAATAGTATTCTATAAGCCCATTTACTCTTTAAGCGGTAAAGAACTCGAGGCTTTAAGAGAATACCTCGATAATATATTAATAAAAGAGTAAATTCGACGAAGTATCTTATCTACTAAGGCTCTTATTTTATTTATCTTAAAGAAAGACGAAGAACTTCGCCTCTATGTGGACTATAGAGGACTAAATAAGATTACGATTAAGAATCGTTATTCATTACCCTTAATATTTAAGATTCTTAATCGCCTAGTAGGAGTAAAACTCTTTATAAAGCTAAATCTACGAGATACTTACCATAGGATCCTCATTAAAGTAGAGAACTAGTAGAAAATAGTATTCCGCACTAGATATAGGTAGTTCGAGTACTTAGTGATATCTTTTAGGCTAACGAATACCTTAGTTACTTTCTAGGTATACGTAGATGAGTTTCTAAAGGGTTTATTAGACGTTTTCTACATTATATATATAGACGATATCCTAATCTTTAGCAGAATAGAGAAAGAATACGAGGATTATATTAAATAAGTGCTCGAAAGACTTCGGAAATCACGGCTTTTCATTAAACTTAGTAAATGCGAGTTCTATGTAAGAGAAGTAGTATTTCTAGACTTCATCGTTAATAAGGAAGGAGTTTCAATAAATTCTTAGAAAGTAATAGTTATTCGAGAATAACCTACCCCCTAGATATTTAGAGATATCTAGATATTCCTAGAGTTTATTAATTTCTATAGAGACTTTATTCGTAATTTCTTAAGAGTAGTGACGCTAATTATAGACCTACTAAAAGAAATAAAGTATAGTGTAAAGAAGGGCCTTTTAAAATGAACTCTAAAAGTAGATAAGACTTTTTAAGAGCTTAAGAAGCGCTTTAAAAGAGCTTCTCTACTTTATTATTACGATCTAGACTTAAAGATAAGAGTAAAGACCGATATCTCTAGTAGTAAACTAGAAGATATATTATCTTAGAAGGTTACTATTCTCTTATCTAAAACGAATAAGAAATCTTTATTTATTTAGAAATCTATAGTTTTCTACTTTCGCAAATATAAACCTAAGAAAATTCGATACTCTATGAATAACTAGAAAATATTAGCGATTATATATATATTTAAGGAATGAAGATATTATTTAGAAGCCTTCTCTAAGATAGTGACTATAGTCACTAACTATAAAGCGCTAATTCACTTTATAAATATAAAGATATTAGCTTAAAAAAGATAAATACGCTAAGTAGAAGATCTAGTAGTATTTAATTTTTATATTAAATAAAGGATAGGTAAGAAAAACTTCGCTAATGACTTATTTAGAAGATTTAATTATAAGCGAGTAATTTTAAGTGCTAATAAATAGAGCAATATACTGTATGAACTTATAGCTCTACGCTTAGAACCTCTACTTAAATCGGATGAGAACGGTGAAGTACCGATATCGATTAGCGCTATTCGAATTACGGTATTAACGAGAGCGCAGTCGTTACGAAAACCGCATTTAAAAGATAGTAAATGAAACACTATCTTTAGCTTAATATTTTCTACTAGCGAAGTAGCGCTAAAGTAGAAGAACGATAAGTTAAATAAACTCATCGAGAACGGTCACTTAGTAAACGTAAGCCGGGCGATTCTTAAAAGAGAAAGAGCGCCGACTTTCTTATCTAAATTAGGTGAAAGAGTAAATCTAAAAGCTTAGATTCGGGAGACGTAGAGTCTTAATTAGTTCGTAGACGCACGAATATAGATAATCTCCGTAGATAGAGAGCATTAAATACTAAATTAAGCGAAAATAGTTCGACGAAATAAACTTATTTATATTTTTAATGATTTAACGATTAAGGCTGAGATTCTAAGGGTTAATTATAATAATTCTTAAAACGAGGGTCACTTTAGACGAGTTAGAACGCTCGAAGTTATTTAGCGTTATTACTAGTGACCTAGGGTAAAGAGGAACGTTTACGAGTATATGGATACTTATGATGTGTGCTAAAGAATAAAGATTCTAAGATATAAGCCTTATAGAGAGCTAGTCTCTCTAGCTCCGCCGATAAAGCCTTAGTAAGGTATTACTATGGACTTTATCGTAGAACTATCATCGTCTAAGTATCGAAATAGTGTCTACGACGCGGTGCTAGTGGTAGTAGATAGATACTTAAAAATAGTACGTCTTATTTTATATAAGTAAGATATAACGGCCTAAGAATTAGAAACGATCTTAATTAATGAAGTCTTCTCGAGATATAGAATGTCTAAAATAATTATAAGTAATAGAGACTCCCTATTTACGTCGAAGTATTAAGAGACGATGTACTATTATCTCATAGTTAAGAGAAAGCTATTAATCGCCTTTTATCTATAGATAGATAGATAAATAGAGCGGCTAAATTAAGTACTTAAATACTATTTAAGATACTATCTAAATAACGAATAAAGTAACTAGGCTGAACTACTCAGTAGTATAGAATGAGCTATTAATAATAGCCGGAATAGTACGATTAATGCTATATCGTTCTAAGTAATGTATAACTATAAACTCAGTATAAAAAGAAATCTTAAAGGTTCTTATTTACTCGAATTAGGTGAAAAGGAACCGCTCTTAATTTATAAGAGAGTAAGATAAAATACTAAGAAGATTTTAGCTATATAAGCTTACTTACGAGAATTTTAGTAAAGAACGTAAGAAAAGGTTAAGAGCTACTATAATTAGCACCGCAAGAATATAGAATTTGTAGCGGGCGATCTAGTTATACTCTTAACGAAAAACATTAAGTTACGCAAAGCTAATAAGAAACTCTCTAATAAGTATATAGAGTCTTTCCACGTTAAACAACGAATAGATAAAAATATTTATTAACTTACTCTATTTAAGCGTTATAAACGAATTCATTTAACATTTTACGTTTCACTTCTTTAGGCTTATTATCAACGCTAAGGAACTCTTCTTTCTTCATCTATTAATATAAATAAAGAGAAAGAGTTCGATGTAGAATAAATTCTAAATACTTAAGGAAAGAAAGTAAGATAACGTTAGTTAGTTAAATAGCTAAGGTAAGACCATAAACACAATATATAGAAACCTAGAAAACACTTCACCGATGCCTTCGTACGAAAAATGATTAAAGAGTTCGACGAAAAGCACGACGTACGTACTTAATGAGAAGTATCTCTTATCTAAATCGAGTGAAGATATACTTAGTTTCGTTATAAAGAGCTACTTATAATCTACGCTATGTAAAGGCGATACTCTTATAGATCGTTTTGGAAGTTCCGATCTATTTCTAAGAATAAGTATTACTTTATTATCTATATATATTCTATATTTTAGAGAGATCCCGACCTATCTTCTAAGAATAATATTACTCTATTATTCACTTATATTCTATATAGCCTTAATATTAGTATTATAAACGAGAAGAACGACGTCGTTTAAAGATATCGTTATCTTAGCGGCCATAGACCTAGAGACGTTCTTAATTTATATATTTAACTTATATTTTAGGGCCGCGAAGAGTAGCTAACTATACATCCGGTACTCTCTAGCGAGCGTAGATAACGGTAGCGAAAGAGAAGAAAGAGATAATAGTCTTCTTTAAGATCGGCGAAGCCGAAGAAAAGAAGAGAGAAGAGAAGAAGTCACTAAAATAACTAGTACTTTAGTTTATTTTACTATTAGTAATTTCTTACTTAAATCGAGTAAGAAGAATAAGTATATCGAAACCTAAGCTAAAATTCTTCTCATTATTATTAACGAAGATAGAAAAGATCGAGAGAGAGAGAGTCACTATTCTAATTAGTATTATTTCTTTATCTTCTAATATTACTAATAAAAGATAAAAACGTTCATTAAAATATTTAGTAAATACTAAATCTCTCTAAGATTAGAGAGATCGGTATCGTCGCTAATCTTATAAGTACGATTAATCTTTCGAAATATAGACTTAAATCTCTATACTTAGAACTTAAGCTATTTCTTAAAATAAATATTAGTAATTTATTACTCGAATCGAATGAGAAACATCTATATCTAATCGGCTAAAATAGCCGAACCACTACTAATAACGGAAATTACTCTCTCGATGAGAGCTTAGAGAGTATAATAATCTATTTAGAAATTAACGAGAATCTAATTTATTTAGTATATTATTAATCTTAGCTAAATTCTCACTTACGATAACGTAGTTAGCGTTAAACCGGGAACGAGAATAAAATCTACACGACTTAGATTAAGTTTAGTCGTAGAGTAAGGTAAAAGAAATTAACTTAGAGCTAGAAGTAAACGGAGAATCCGTAAAGCCGCGGAAAGCGCTTCTTTCGTTAGTACGCTATTATTATTCTAATATTATAGAACTTATAATTCTTACTAATAAGACTAGCACCACAGCCTAACTAAAACTAAGTATTTAGTCGGACTTCTTCGTACGTAAGAGACTATATATATATTAGTAGCGTCTCTTATCCGAGTTAGATAGATAATACTTATATATCTTATAGTTAATCTAAACGAGGAAGAAAAAGACGAAGAAGACTATAGTAAAGAGCTTAAGAACTAAAGCAAAGGCTAAAGTGAATTAAATCTCATCCGTATTACTATAACAATATAAAACGACTATCTTATCTAAATCGAGTGAGAATTTAATTACTTACTATTATTAGTGAATGACTATTTAACTACCATATTATTATCTTCGTTATTAACAATTAAGACGGCCTATCTATATGATAGATCGAGGCTATCTTTATACTCGTAGCGACTCGAGGACGAGTCGCTTTTTAAAGAGGAAATAACTATTACGAGCTCACCGTTGTCCCTAAGTACTCTACGCCCTCTACCCGAATCGAATAAACGGTATAGAAAGAAAAAGAAAGAATAAGGTAAAGAACGGTTAAGATATAAGGCTATCGATTAACGCTACCTTACTCTTTTTACGTAACAGAAAGAGGGGAAGCTATAAGAGTCTTCTCTCACCTAAATCGGCTAAGAGAGAACTCTTTCTTTTTCTTAAGCGTTGAGTCGTTGTCAATAGAACTACGTAAATAGAATAAGGTATTCAGCTACTCTAATTTCTTTATATTTACTGCGTTACGTAGGTTTCTAATATTAACGTTCTTAAATTAGTAGTAATAAGTGGCGATTCGAAGATAAGATATTATTAATATTCTCTTATAAAGATCTAATATAATGGTTAAAACGTAATTTATTTATAGTTTTAGAGATATTACTCTTAGTACGGCTATAGTATTAAATATTTAGATATCGTATTCTCGTTATTTCTCGATTTAAAAACCACTACGGAAAATATTAATATTATATTGTAAAGAAGAAATTAACGTAACTAAATAGATTAGATAAACTATTTAAATAGTCGAAAGAATATAATAGTTAAGTAAAAAGTTCGTATTAAAAATCGATAATTATATTAAAGGCGATCTAGAATTAAAGATAGTATTTAAAAATAAAGTAGTTAAGAATAAGAAGGCTAAAAGATTTTAAGTATTAATTAAAGAAGCGATTAATAACCGAAATAAGTATAACGAAATTAAGAGAAGATTCATTAAAGATATTAATTATACTAGAAGCTAGAATATAACTCTATTTTTAAAGAATACGAGCGGTAAAGATACGATTAGCCGAAAGTTTAAATAATGAATAATTAAAGAATTTTAGAAAGATATTATAATATAGTGGCTAGATAATATAGCGTATACACTAAAGAAGCTTTAGTATATAAGAATAGCGCCTAAGCTACGGAACGAGATACTTATAAATATATTACGTTGAATTAATCATTAAATAATAAAACGACTAGCCGGTCTCACGGATACAAAGTTTTCTTAGCTAGCACCGTGTTCGGAGGACTTAGAGAACTATCTAATGTATAGATAGTAAGGCTCATATAGATCGTAAACCTTATAGATAGGTAAGTGACTATTAAAGAACTTGAAGATAACTATCTACCTAGAGAGGGTAAAGGTCTTTATATAGATAATAAGTGTTCACAGTTAAGACCCTTAAAATGTTGATTTTAAATTAACATTAGTAAGTACGACTAATCATTTAATAGAGTGCGGAATTAATATCGCACTAGTCACGTGATTTCATAGACTCTAGGTCTAAATACGAACTTAAACTTTGTATTTAATTACGTGACTAAAGGTTTAATATAAACCTTTAGAGGGCGATATTTCACACTCTATAAGCGCTTTTCGTCTATTATTTATATACGTTCTATTTATATTAATACATTATATTATAGTTAATTCGCGCTATTAAATTTTCATTTTTTAATTTACTTTATTTAAGCTCTTTATTAATAAGTCTTATACGTTATATATACTTATTATATATTAATTACTTTTAGTGTCGTCTACTATCGTTACTTCTATTACTTTCTCTACTCTTAGTTCTAGCGTTATTATTAGTAACTTCGGTAATAAACGTCGTTCTCTTAGTAAAGATAAACATTATATATATCTTCGCTATTATATTACGTATAGTATACTAACCGTCTACTAACTCGTCGCTTCTCGTTATCTTTTTACTCTCATAAGAAGACCCGTAAGAACTCTCGTTTAGAGGCGCTAGACTTACTCTATCGTCGCTATTTACGTCGTCTATATAGCGACGACGGTAGAGATAAGCTTACTTCGGGCGAGGCGCTCGTTTACGAAACGTCTACGGATAGTACGCGTTACTTTCGCTACTTCTTTAATAATCGTAGTAGCGTTATGAATTATATTTCTATACGTTTTACTATCTTTCGGCTATTATTATACTAACTCTCTACGAGATTTTTACTTTTTATTTACGTCGTATTTAGAAGCTACTCGTCGCTAATAAGATCTATAGTTACGGCGGCCCCGGCGCCTTAGTACTTATAAAGATCTAGGGCCTCGTCGACGTTCTATCGCGCGAGATATAGACGGTCGTCGCTTACGCCGCTCGTCTCGTCTTCGATCTCTTTATTATTAGCGACGTACGCGTAACTAACGTTACTCTAGATAGCTCTAAAGTAGTAAGCGTATCGTCTACGATCTAAATAAGTTTACTTCTCGAGACGATTCGTATTAACGTTAATATACTTCGTTAATATATAAGTATACTTCTCTCTTATATATTATATATTAATAGTAGTAGTGAAACTTTAAGCTCTATAAGTGAGACAATAAAATCTTTAGTGTCTCGTTCTTAAAGAAGAACAACGATAATAAGAAGAAAGAAAGCGCTAATTAACCGACGTATATTATTAAATAGTTAAATAAAATACGAATTAATATTATTCTTAGATCGCGTACGAGTTATATACGTATCGCTTATAGCTCTTTATAATTAGATAATTAAATTAGACTTAGACTCTAAGAGTTACGATTATCGTCGCAAACTTCTCTACGATACACTAGTATATCGCTACGAAAGATAGTATAAAATCGTAGCTCTCTAGAGTAATTAAATAATACTATATTAGTAAATACTTACGAACGTAATACGTCTTAATTACGAGAATTAAATAATTACTTTTATTTTTTTTCTTTTCTTATACTTACTCTAAATCGTTCGATTTCGCGCTATATATTCTCTAAGTACTCTTTTAGCTTTTAAAAATCGTACGTCTTCGAGAACTCTTTTTATCTTACGTAAAATTAAATCTTATTTCGAAGTTAATATTTCTTAAATACTTTCTTAATCTTCTATTCTTTCTTATTCTTAATATTTATAAGCGGCGATAAAGCGACTTTAGATCGCGCGCGATACGTCTATAATAAAGAAATATAAAAAATATAGTAAAGCCGATTATACTTCTTTAGTAAGTTAAGTCGATAAGTATTTATATTAATTCTTTTAGTAATCTTAAAAGAGTTTAGAAATTAATTCGTAAGCTTCTTACTTACGCGTAGCGTACGAATATATTTAATTATAAGAAGAACTTATAATCTAATTACGAACTTTATAATTTTTCGTTACTTATTATAGTTCTTAGTTACTTAATTAGCGTTACGCTTAGTTATTATATATATCTTACTTACTATACTAAATAATTTCGCTAAGACTTTAGCTCTCTCTCTCGCGACTATATTTCTAAAGTCTTTTTTTTACTTCTTATCTACGATATTTATATATATCTTCGGCGAGAATCTATATATAATACTAAATTATACTTCTTTCGTAGTAATATTTAATATAATATTTATTATATACTTAGCGTTAATTAATAACTTAATTTAATTTAACTATTAATAGTTAACGTAGTAACGAAGATAGTACTCTAGAGTCTAATTAGTTCGCTTTATTTATCTATTAGTCTATAAATAGAAGGCGATTAAGAAAAGTTTATAAGTCGTAAGGTATAAATAAAGAGTTTCTTAGTAAACTAACGTAAACGTTAAACCTCTATTATTAACGATTAATCTCGATACTCTATATTTAATAACTATCTTTTTTAATATTATTTAGTCTAAGCCTTAGACGTTTATTATACTATGATATAGTATTAAGTTCACTATTTTCGAGTACTTATTTATAATAATTAATATCGAATCGTATATATCTCGTCCGTATAACGACGACGAAAGACTTACGATGAAGTTCATCGAGATATTTTACTACGGCTCTTCTAGTTATAATAGAGGCTCGAGCTATTCGTAGAGCTTATACCGTGAGACCTTTATTCTTTAATAAATATTATAGATAGTAATATATATATCTATATCGCGCCTTATCTACGGCCACTAGTAGTATCGTATAATAGTATTAGTTATACGTCGACGTTCGAAATATTCTCTTTATTACGGGTTATTATAGTTTACTTTTATAATCTCTTAACGAATAATAAAATTACGAAATATATATACTACGCCGTCTCGTCGTACGAGATCCGCACTATTAACGCTCTAAATTCTCTTAAATACACTACGTATAATTCGGTCCTCGAATGTCGTTAATTACTAAGCCTCCGTACACTATTTATCTAGTGCTTAGAGCTTCTTTATACGAGTAGTAAACTCATCGCTACGTTAGCGTACGTTAACCGACTACTACTTATCTTCGTATAGCTTAATATTTAGAGCTTTAGTATTAAATAGCGTTACGACATTATATACACTTTTAGTAAAGTTTTTACTACTCTAAATCTATACCCGTATTAATACGTTAACGACGATCTCGCCGTTAACTTATATATACTTAGTATATAATTCATCATCGCTAATCTTAATTCTCTTTCGTAAGAGATTAGTTAGAATATTCTTATTAAAGACGTCTCTCTTCTTTATATAGTCTAAACGACGAAATAGCTTATTAACTAAATTATTCTTATCTCGTCTTTATTATATACGGAAGTTATATACGACTAGTACCTCGGTTTACCGTATCTAGTGTCTATTTAAGATCTTCGTAGTTATAAAAATTTATAACGTCTTATAGTCGGTTAATACTATCGTATTACTCATAGATACTTTAAGATAATAACGTTACTTCTTAAAAATATATACGATAGCTAATATCTCGCCGTCGTTCGTATAGTAATTTCTTTTCATAGAAGTTATTTTCCGTAAGAAGAACGTTACTAGTCTTTATAGTATACGATCACTAGACGACTCGTATATTTATATTAATATATTTTTAATCGCTTAGCTTAATATATTTATCTCGATACGAAACTACTTCTTTAAATTAAAGTATATAAGTATAGACGCTTACGTAAAGCGCTCTTTTAACGTACGAAATATATAATTAATCTCGAAAGTTTATATAAAAAAATTAATTTTTTTACTTACTACTATATTCGTAAGAAGATTTATAATAGATATTACTATCGCTAAGTATTTATAAATAAACTCTCGGTAAAAGTTAATAAAATCTAGAAAGATTTAAATCTTTTAGTACGATTTTAGAATAGATTACTTCGTTATAGCTTATACTTTACTAAGATTTATCGATATATTTATAACTTTTACGCGAAACCTAAGAAAATTAACTTTCTTAGTATAGAACTTATATTTAGATAGCTTAATATATAATTTATACTATCGTAGTCTCTTAAGTATAAGTTATACGTATCTCGTATACTTCTCTTTATCCTAACTATAAATAAGTATATCGTTTATAAATACGATATATATATTATTTAGTAACTCTTTTAACGTCTCATTAATATAAATCTAAAACGACGCTAGAGTATTAATTAGTCTAAAGAATATAATATTATACTTAAAGTACTTATAGCGCGTATAAAATATAGTTTTCTAGCGATTCTCTTCTACTATAGATATACGATAATAAATAGTTCTAAGATTTAGCTTTATATATATCTTAGCGCTACTTAGGCGATTAAGAATTTTAGAAATAAGCGGTAGTGAATAGCGATTCTTTCTCGTTATCTTATTATTAGACACAGCCTTAGAAGAGACCGGTCACGGGCTGCGAAGGCGCGGCTCAAGACACTCATTAGATAGATGGAAGGATCTACAAGGGAATAAGGCTAAACCACGTAATATACCCTATTGGCTCTGTCGGCTCTGTGAGCTCTACCAGTAGAGCGCGTAGAGCGCACAGAGCGTACAGAGCATAAGCATTATATATACCCTCGTTTTCCCCCCCCCTAAATAGCTTACACTCTCTTCGTAGCTAACTTATATTAACTATTAAACTTATAGTTCTTAGTAATAAGTGACTTCTCATACCTTACGTTCTTCCTAACTAGTTTATACTATTAGAATTATTACTAAAAACCCTAACCTAGTTAGGCCCCGGTAGAAACCTTAACACTTTAGCTACTACCCTTATTATAGAGAACGACCTCTATAAGCAGCTAAGAAAGACCTAACCGACTTATCTCGCTTATTGACGAACTAGTACGACGCACAGTACGACTATCTCTTAACGACACTATATCTACTACTACTAATACTCCGAGGTTAACACCGAGCACCTTAAGAACGGTAATAACTATCGCCGCGCTAGCACTAGTGACTAAGGAAAAGATTAATAACTTATCTAAGTCTTTTAACGGCGTAAAATCTAAACTTATACTCTTTATTTATTATACGAATTTATATATCCTAATGAATCTCACTAACTTTTAGAATAACTTATAGAAAATACTCTTTATAAAAAGCTACTTCGAAGATAATATCGAGGCTTAGCTTAGACTCTTCGTTAAAAATTATATTAAGAACGAAGCGAATAATAGAGAGAACGAGACTATTAGTCTCTTCGCTACGTTTATAGAATTTAAGAAAATAGTGAAACTAGTATTTAAAGCGAAAGATAAAGAAAAGAAAGCTTAAAAGAAAATAGTGAGTCTTCGATAAACTAAATCTATTTAAAAATATATAATTAAGTTTAGAACGCTAAATACGAAGCTTAGCTAATAAGATAACATTACTATCTCTATCTTTCGAGAAGAATTAAAGTCGAAAATTAAGTAGGAACTTCGATATTTAGAGAAGAAATTACTAGAAAAATAAATAGCTACGGTTATTAAGAAAGATAACGATATTAAAGAATATCACTAATATAAACGCTTTAATATCACTCGAAAAACTTATACGATAAGAACTTAACGAGCTAATATCTAGAAAAGACGCGAACTTTATTACGGATTATAATCTATAAATCTAAACTAAGCGTAAAAAAGACGCAATAATAATAGAGAAAATAGAAAAGAGAAAACCGATCTTAGAAAAGAAAAAGAAACGACTTATTATAGTTACGGTAAGCTAAGTTATTACGCGAAAGACTATAAAGATAAGAAAAAGTAGATTATAGCTATCGAAAAGAAATCTAAAACTAAGGAAATAGCGACGACTATCTCTAAAGCTAATATAGTAGAAGAAGAAATAGTAGTAATCGAAGAAAGCATCGATAGTAAGAAAGCGATATTAATAGCGATTATATCTACGCGTATATATATTCGAATTAAATATTAAGTAAGAAGAATATATTTAGATCTCTACTATACTTTAACACTACTAGAATATAGCTATACTATATACGAACTAGGAAACTCCCCTTCTAAAATCGAAATAATCTTTAGTATAAGGGTTTATTAAAACGATGAATATCTATGGAAAAGAAGTTACTCGAACTTTATTTATACTCACTAAGAAGGCGACCCGAATACCTTAAACGTTTATATATCGAAAGTAGATTCGGAAGTACTAAGGAAATATAATATAATTAATTCGTAATATAACTTTAACCTAGATCTTAGTAAAGAACCGAAGGCCTAGTATAAGAAAGAACTAAAATCTCTTATATAAGAAGAATTAGAATAAATTCTCTAAGAAGCAGTAAAAAGAATTAGAGTAAGAACTCACTAAACTTAGAAATTAATGAGAGAAGTAGAGATAATCTTAGTAGAAGAAATCCGATTACGGGCCCTCATAGAAGACGATCTAAGAGAAATCGTAGCGATTATTTAAATATCTAAGAAAGAGATATAAGCCCGATTAACGATAGATCGAATACTAGCCAGAGTAAAGATAGAAGTATAAGCGGTCTTAAGAACCTACCGAGAACGAGAAGTTAAGGTTTCTCGACTCGTAAAAACTCTACCTAATATTAGTATTTAAGAACTATTCTCTTATAGAATAATTTACGTCTATTCTCTATAACTAATTTCTTATTTATATATATAGTACCTTAACTATTTATAGCTAAAGAAGCTAAATATAACTACCGTAGAAGTATAGTAAATCTATAAAGAATTAGTGAAACGATATATAGCCTATAACTACGAAGTATCCGATCTAAAAAATAGAAAAATAAATCACCTTCACTAAAAAAAAAATTAGAACGGTAACGAAACTAGAGATATCTATATTATCGAAAATATATCTCTAGAAGGCGTTAACGATGAAAAGCTAACGAAGATAGCGTACGACTAGTTAGAACTAGAGAGAAAAGAAGGAATTAACGACTTAAGCTAAATATAATTATAAGATCTAACGCTAAATCTATATTTCTCGGAGATATATTAGAAGACTAAGAGATTAGTATTCTAATCGACTTCGAATATACTGAGAATTTAGTATATACTAGAATAGCGAAGAAGCTATCGTAATAGAAGACTAAAAGACCGAGATCCGATATAATTATAGGATTCGACGGCACTATTATATCCGAACTTATATATAAATTACGATTAATACGATTAACGATTAACGAACATTAAGAAGAATTAGACCTTAATATTATAGATATAAAATATAATATAATACTAAATATATCTTAGTTAAAATATTATAATTCGATTATTAACTAGACTAGAATCTAAATACGGTTCGATAATTACGATTACACCGCGAAACTCTAGAAGCCTAAGCTAAGCTTAGCTTAGAAATACACTAAAAAGATTATTTAGATGCGACTAGTACGTATATTTACTAATACTATAACGAAATACTCACCGGAATACGAAAGATTAAAGTTTATATTCGAAAAGAAAATAGAAATCGAGACCCTACCGAAATATAAATTATGAAATCATAAAATACGACTTTAAGAAGAAAAACACTCTATATTTAGACTATTATACTCGTTATCGGAAACCGAGTAAATAACCTTAAGAAAGTATCTTAAAGAATATTTAGCGAAAGACTATATTAGACTATTAGAGTTAGAAGTAGAATACTTTATTCTATTCGTCTTAAAGAAAGACGAAAAGCTTCGATTATATATAGATTATCGGAAGCTAAACGACATTACTATTAAGAATATCTATTCGTTACTAAGAATTAATAAACTCTAAGATCGGCTTAAGAGAGCGTAATACTTTATAATACTAGATATTCGAGACGCGTACTACCGTATACGTATAAAGAAAGACGAAGAATAAAAAATAATTTTTAGAACTTAATACGGACTATTCGAGTACTATATAATACTATTTAAGCTCACTAACGTACTAGCGACGTTCTAAACACTTATTAATAACGCGTTAAGAAAATATTTAGATATCTTTTATATCGCTTACTTAGATGATATCTTAATTTACTTTAAGATCTACGAAGAATATATAAAATACGTTACGAAGGTACTAGAGGCCCTTTAGAAATATTAACTATCGGTTAAACTTAAAAAGTATAAATTTTATAAAGATAACGTTAAATTTCTAGAATATATAGTTATTAAAGAGAGACTTAAGATAAATCTCGACTATATTAAAAGCGTATTAGAATAGCTAAAACCGACTACGCTAAAGAAACTATAATCGTTCCTAAGATTCGCTAATTTCTATCGAAAGTTTATACGAAACTATTCGCGAATCACCGCACCCTTAATAAATCTAATAAAGAAAGAAGTCGCGATCTTTACTTTAATAGAAGAAGCTAAGTAAATAATTAAGAAACTTAAGGAAGTCTTTACTAAAGCCCCGATTCTTACGATCTTCGACCCGGAATAATAGACTTTTCTTAAAATCGACGTATTAGACGACGCGATAGTCGTAGTCCTAATATAGAAAGAATAGAACGAAAAAATTAGATTAGTTATTTATTTTTCTAGAAAAATAATAGAACTAAAGCTTTACTACGATATTTACGATAAAGAATTACTTATAATAGTGAAAGCACTAAGATATTAAAGAGTATATTTAGAAGAACTAAAATACTTAGTAAAGATCTATTTAGATTATAAAAATCTTCTTTATTAAAATATAATTAAAGTACTTAATAGAAGATAAGTACGATAAGCGAAAACTATAGCCCCGTATAATTTTAAAATCTATTACGTTAAAGATAAAGAAAACGATAGAGTAGATACTCTAAGCCGACGACTAGATTACGTAAAAGATATTCGACTAACCTCGATATCTCTTCTACGAACGGAAGAAGACTATATAATCTACGTATAACTAATATTAGTAATAGTAAATATTAAAGATTCGATCGAACGAGACGACTACGAATACGAACTAAAAACTAATATTAAAGAATATTATTTCGTAGACCGAGTATATAATGAAGTCGTACGACTTAGAGTGATGAAACACTATTATAACGACTTATTAATGAGACACCTAGAAGCCGATAAGATAATTAAGCTTATTACTAGACACTACGACCCCTAGAAGTATATAAGAAAAGATATTTAGAAATTTATTAATCGATGCGAAATATATATATAAACGAAATATATAAGATATAGACCTTACGAACTACTATAGCTCTTATAGACTTTAGAAGAAGTATAAACGTCGATTATATTCGACTTTATTACGAAACTACTAAAGTCTAAAGAACTTCTTACGGAAGTAACTTATAATAGTATACTTATAGTATATAATAGATTAATAAAGTTCTTCTACTTTAGACTATATCTAAAGAAGTTAACGATAGAAGAATTCGTCTATGAATTTCTACGAATCGTATTTACTAATTACGAAATACTAAAAGAAATCATTATAGATAAAGATAAGCTCTTTATATCTAAGTTCTAAAAAGTACTAATGAAACTACTAACTACGAAGTATAAACTATTTATATCGTTTCATTTATAGATCGATAAATAAATAGAAAGAACTAATTAAACATTAAAATAATACTTACGAATATATATAGATTATAGTTAAACTAATTAAGTACGACTACTACTAATAATATAATTCTACTTTAATAATCATAAATTAATAATAGAAATGAGTCTATTCTTTACGAATTACGAATTTTATCTACGACTCGAGGAGATAATAGATAAAAACCCGAACCCTAGAGCTCTAAGTATAGCTCTTACTATAAGAGAACTTTATAACTAACTTAAATTAAATCTAGAATTTCTCGTAGAAAGAATAGTAAAATACGTAAATAAGAAACGAATCGAGAGATCGCTTCTAAAGAAGAAGAACCTCGTCTATCTTTTACGAAAAAATATTAAAATAAAATAACTAAGTGAAAAACTAAACTATATAAAGCTAGAACTATTTAAGATTAAAGATAAGCTTAGAGAAGTTATATATCGACTAGAACTATCGAAAGATATACGTATACATAATATATTCTATAAAGCACTTCTTAAACTAACACTAAAGAACGCTAAATTAATTAAGATACTATCGCTAAATAAAGAACTAACACTAAAGAAATATAATATTAAGAAAATTCTTAAAAGACGCGTTATACGTGGCACCCCTTAGTATCTAATTAAATAATTAGAGTACGACGAGTATAAAAATAGCTAAGAGCCGAAAGCTAACCTTTCGAAGAAACTTCTAAAGAAAATAAAGAAGAATTACTTTAGATAGTTCTCAACGCCAGTAGAACGTTTAGCTACTCATCGTTAAAAGTAAACTCATACTAAGCTATCGGCGACTCGGGTTTATTAGAAGTATAGCTTTTCTCTCGATTAAGAGCGTTTAATACCTAAGACTATCGAATTACTATATCGCTTTAGATACGAGTATATCTCTTAATCTATCGCTAATATTTCATTAATCGACGCTTTAGTTCGGTAGATTTACTTACGAACTTAATAGTCTCTACTCGTACCTAAGTTATTCGCTAAGCTAATCGTTAAACTCGTTTAGTTAGCTCTTTACGTATCTCTCGGTAGCGATTCTCTAACTCTTTCTTCTTCTTCTTCTAGAACTAAAACTTATTCTCGAAGTATTAATTATTATATTTTATATTTTTCCGGGTATACTCGTTATAACGAAAATTATCTTTTAGAAGAAAGTAAAAAGATAACGACTTACTATAATTCGAGTAAGGAGCTATAGTGCGAGAATCTAAGTATTTTATCTTCTTAGCGAGAAGACGACGTTCGGAAGCGCGTTAACGAAAGAGAACTTTTCGAAGATTAAAAGAGAGAAGAAGAGAGAAGAAAGAAGATATCTTTAGATTTAGAGTAAATTTAAATTAGATAGTATTTCGCTTTTATATTATCGTTAAGATAAATTCTTAAAATAAGAATCTAATCGGAGAGAGAATAGTATTAAATATAACCTTAGAAGAGATCGGTTACGGGCTACGAAGGCGCGGCTTAAGACACTTATTAAATAAATAGAAGAATCTATAAGGAAATAAGACTAAACTACGTAATATACTCTATTAGCTCTGTCGGCCCTGTGAGCTCTATTAGTAGAGCGCGTAGAGCGCATAGAGCGTATAGAGTATAAGTATTATATATACCCTCGTTTTCCCCCTCCCTAGATAGCTTATACTCTCTTCGTAGCTAACTTATATTAACTATTGAACTTATAGTTCTTAGTGATAAGTGACTTCTCATACCTTGCGTTCTTCCCAACCAGTTCATACTATTAGAATTGTTACTAGGAACCCTAACCTAGTTAGACCTCGGTAGGAACCTTAATACTTATTTAGCGTACGGTAGTTAATATATAGTCGTAGACTATTATTATTCTTTACTATAAATAGAATTAGAGTACTTATCGACAATTCGCTTATCTTAATTTATTCTTTCGCTAAGCTAATATCGATATACTTACGTAGAACTTATAGTTCTCTTATACTTAATAGATAAATAGACTTATAAGATACGATCTCGTTATTTATAATTAGAATTAAGTATTTAATCGTTATTCTCTTCTTAGCTAAATCTTCGCTAGACTTATAATATATTTTAGCGAAATTACTAAATATATTTAGTAGAGATTCTTCGTCTTCTACTATATTCGCGAGCGTTACGCTAGCGCTCCGTATATTAGTAGTTTCTAAGAAAATTATTGTTATTATATTAATAATATTTCTATCGATAGCTATATCTTTTATTAGTTTATATAGTAATACGCGTATAACTCGCTAATATTTATTACTTTTATAGCTTTATATATTTAAATCTTAGTCGATATTAGAATTAATCTTTACTAGCTATAGATAGTTTAGAATCGTATTATAACTCTAAATATTTATTATAATATAGTTATATATACACTTTCTACGTTCGTCTTATATATTAATAATATATATATTTAGATAATATTAACTATATATTTTAATAATATATTTAGTTACCGTTCTTACGTAATACTTAATAACTATAGACTTTATCTTTATTTCTATAATAAGAAGCTAAGAGATAAAGTTCGCTTACGTCTTATTATTAAGTAGCGTACGTATTATTTACGGTCTATATAAAGTATCGATTTAAATCTTTAAGGTAAGTAATCGCGGCGTTCTAAGCTAATTATTTACGTTTATATCTTTAAAGAACTTTAACGCTACGACGACACTAAGTAAACTAAGATTTAGTTTTTCGATTTATTCTTATTGTGAAATATCGCCCTCTAAAGATTTATATTAAATCTTTAGTTACGTAATTAAATACGAAGTTTAAGTTCGTATTTAGACCTAGAGTCTATAAAATCACGTGACTAGTGCGATATTAATTTCGCACTCTATTAAATGATTAGTCGTACTTACTAATGTTAATTTAAAATTAATATTTTAAGGGTCTTAACTGTGGACACTTATTATCTATATAAAGACCTTTACCCTCCCTAGGTAAATAGTTATCTTTAAGTTCTTTAATAGTCACTTACCTACCTATAAGGTTTACGATCTATATAAGCCTTACTATCTATACATTAGATAGTTCTCTAAGTCCTTCGAACACTTATTATTAATATATAAAGCGCTCGCGTCTTAATTACGCTTTAGTTATCGATACTTCGCTTTCTTATATTCTTACTTTTCGTAATTATAGTAAGAGCTAGCGAACTTCTTTCGCTTAATTATAAAGTCTTTCTTCGTCTTCTTCTCTTCTTTAGGCTCTTTACTTATAAACGATCTTTCGTACGAGCCGTATACGGTTCACTTATAAGAAAATAAAAAGCTATCTAAGTCTTTTCTTTTCGAAGTCGAATTATTCGTTAACTAGGACTTAATCTTACTTCATTATCTAAGTATATCTTCGTATCGCTAAGCCGAAGTTAAAATTTATTCGCGAGAAGTAATCTCTTTATATTTATATATTACTTTAGCGCGAATTATAGACGATAAGATATTAAGTAGCGTTTATATTTTTCGCTTATTCTTTATTATCGTTAAAATATTCTCTTCGATATCTTTAATCTTTTAAAGTAGTTCTCGTATCGATTAACTTAAATCTTACTTAATAGTTATAAGCTTTATAAATACTTCTTCTTTTCGTATCGAAGAATTTATAATAATATTTTTTAAATAAATAATATAGTTAGATTATCGTTTAAAGCTAAGTTTATCTTTAGTTTATACGTTCGCGGCGCGATTCGTTAAAAATATCGCTATATATTATATACGCTAAGCGTATTCGTTCTCTACGACTTTAAAGAGAGTACTAAATTATAACTTTTATTTAACGTTATATTTTTATAGTTTCGCTATAGATTTTCTATTAAAAAACGAAGACGTCTTTAGCTTAATAGTCTTATTTAATATTAGTTCTTTATTATTTTCTAAGCTTTTATTTATTAATCGCTTATAAGTCGATAACGTAGTATCTATAATCTTTATATATTACGTTAGCTCTCTATTTTTTAGCTCTATAAGTATAACTTCGTTTTCTTATTTAAGATAATATTATATAAGTCTTCGCTATAATTCTTAATATCGTCGATATATTCGTTCGTCTTCGTCATTGAGTATATCGAGAGAGTTAGCTACTTCTCGCTTAGAAGTCGTATCTACTTCTCGCTTTTCTTCGCGTAAGTTACTCAGTATAGTTTAGCTTAACGACTAACTTACGAATATATTTTCCGACCGAGAGTAAGTAGTTATTCTTTCGTCGATAAATATTTTATATATCTTACGCTTATCGTTTACTTCGACTGACTTAGAGTTAATACTTTAAGAATATTAAAGATTTCTTAGTAAGTAGATAGAGTCTAACGATAAGCGTATATATAAGTTATCTCTATAGTATATAGTCGATACTATATACGACTTAAAGTATATAAGAGAAAAGAGTGCGCCTTCTATACGGGAAGTGTACTAGTAATAAGAATATATTCTCTAAGTCGCATCTCTTAGCTAATGATCTAATTATTCTCCGATATATTAAGCGTCCGTTCTTTCGATGTTTAGCCGAATTCGTAATAGAACGTCTCTCTCTTTATACTTATAATTAAAGAGACTTATATTATTTATTCGGTCGTATTTAAAAAGTAACTTATTATATATCTCTATATAACGATTTCGTTTATTATTAAACTCTTTTTTTTAGCGTATAAACTAAAGTATTTTTAAAACTCTATACGAATATTTAGAAGATCTTTAGTAAGATCGTAAACTTATTAAACTATAAAGTCGTGAATTTCTTCTATTTATTAATATTTTAATTTAAGAGAGCTATAGAAGTCTTTAACTCAATTTATATTATTTTAGTTTATAGTAACTATAGCTTCTTTAAGCGTAACTTCTCTAACGTAGTTTAGATATTTAATAGTGAGAATAGATTAGTTTTCGACGGTTCCGATATTAAATACTTAATATTTAATATCTCTATTAATAGCGACTATAGAAGTAGAATTTAGATAAATTATTAAATCTTAATAAAAGTAATTTAGAATTTTTAGATATCTTAGTAACGTAATAAATCTTTAAGATAAGAAATTAAGAGAAAGAAAAGAAAAGAAAAAGATAATTCGATTCGAACTATAGTCGTCGAAATACTAAACTTAATAATAAAGTTATATAAAGATTTCTAAGCTTACACTTTTAGTATTTCACTTAGAAAGATAATTTTAAGAGTAAAGAATGAGTCGAGAGAGTTTAGAATAATTCGAAATAGTATAAGTAACGAAGAATTAAGTTATAGAATCGTAATTAAAAAGAAGATTAATAAAAAGATAAGAACTAAATACTTATATTTATTTTTAGTAAAAGTATATATATTCTAGCGTCTCTACGATAAAATCTTAATAATTTTCGTTTTAGATTATCTCTTTAAATTAATTCCGTACTAAACTTAATCTTTTAGTAATAATATCGTTATTAATAATATTATTAATATATAATTACTTCGTTATCTTTAGTCTAAACGACTATTTAATTTATCTTATTTATAATTAATCTTTTAGTTATCTATAAAGACTTTATAATATCTTTATTTAGTGAGTAAGAGTTCTTAAAGCTCTTATTCTTTAGCGTTATTACTTTTTATTCGGAATATACTTCGAGTCTTAATATTCGCTTTATCTTTTAACGTTTCGAACGAGAACGACTATCCCGATAGTCGTAAAATTTTAGCTAATTAGCGCGCTTTATTTTTCTCTATATAGTATTTAGATAAATTTAGCTAATTAGAGTACGCGCTTACTTTCTTAACGTAAATCTTAATTTTTTTTCTTCTCTTATTTACTTCTTACTTTCTTATATTCGTAGTATTTTCTTCGCGGCTAAACGAGTTACGATATTTTATTCTCTTTCTTCTTCTTTTTATTAACGAAGTTTCGAAGCTAATAGAGTTATAAATTTAGACGTATCGTAGTTCGATTTAAGCGTAAAATTATACTTATTATCGTTCTCTTCTATATAAACTTTTCGTAAGTCTTTAAATTTAAAGCGTTATCTCTTCTATCGCTTCGTAATAACTAAGCGAAAGAGATAGTAATAAAATTTACGTAGTTTATTTCTTAAAAGATTCTTTTAAAATATTTAAATTATTATACTCTCTCCGTATTTAGTCGATTATAGAAGAAATTTTAACTATTACTATTAAGAGTAGCGATCTCGTCGCTTTATTTTAAAGTCTACGGCTACGGCGTAAATAGATTTCTCTTTACTTCGGAAAAGAGAAATCTTCGTCTATAGAATCTTTCGTTTTCGCTAAGTATAGCGAATTTAAAGTTATTATTCGTTATTACTCGTCGTCGTCGACGAAGTCTTCTAGTGATAAAGATATATTAATTAGAAAGTTCGCTAATCTCGAATAGAATCTCTTTAGACGATTAGTAGTATAAGTACTATTTGGCCGAGTCTTATTAAGCTTCGCTAATATATACGTACTCTTCTCTTAATTCGCTTCTATAATTTTAAACGGTCTAAATTATCGAAAGACTAATTTCTTTTCTATAGATATATTCATTAATTCTATGGTGTTATAACTAAGAACTAATATATTTACTTTAAAGAATCCGAGATATAAGCTATATCGCTTATCGAAATACTTCTTTCTAAGCCTTTATATTCTATTTAGATAAGCTATTACTTCTTTTAAATCTTTATCTCGTCTTTTAAGAATCTAGACCCTTATAATAATTAAGTCTATAGTGTCGATAATCTTATTTTAATTTATAATATTCTAAATCGTAATCTTAAGCTTAATTAATAAAATTAATCTATTTAAGAATTTAATCTTATATAATATTATTTCGATGTCGACTTTAATAGTTATTCGATCTATCTAAAGAATAGTATAAAGATAGTATATTTATATATCTCTCTTATTCGTTTAATATATCTTTAAAAGAGTATTTATAATATCTCTATATTCTATCTTTACTTATTTATTTATTTAAGAGTAATAAGTCGAAGTAATTACGCGTTTAATTTTATATTTTTCGATGAGTTCTTTTACTTATCTCTTATTCTTAGGTTCGTCGTTATATATTAATCTTTTAAATAGACTATAACGATAAATAATCTCTTCGTATAGAAACTTCATTACTATTATACTATTAATAGAGATAATATCTTTAAATTTAATCTAGCCGCTTATATTACTTTAAGCTTTTATAAGATATCGTTTTCTCTAAGATATCGATATTAAGATATAATCGATACTAATCTACTCTTAGTGTATATTAACTAATATTAGAAATATTTCGTTATATAATCTTTTATTTTCGCGGAACTAATATTTAGAGTAAATCTTAACGAATTTCTAAACGTTTCGATATTAACTCTTTTAGAAATAACGATCGAATACTCACTAATATATAATTTTACGTCTAAAGTATTTAATATTATTATATATTACTTTAAGAATTCTCTTCTTCTTAATATTATTATTAACTATCTATTTACTTAGTCTATTCGCTATTAATTTTCTAAATAGATAATCTCCGCGAATAAAGAAGTTTATTAAATTCTTTTATAATTATTGAAAATTCTTATTATTTATTTTATAAGAACGCTATTAATCTTAAAGATACTTCGTAAGCTACTTCGAATCTTTCGAGTATTTATCTTCGAAAAGTTAGACTACGCGCGGTACTACTAAGCTCGTAAATCGATTTCTCGCGCGTACTACTATCGATCGTATTATTACGAAGTCTCGGCGAGTAGTATTTTATTTAATCGGACGAATATTTTCGCGAACGATTAGTATTCTTATCTCGATCTAATTATTAATCTCTTCTTCTCTCTTTATCTCTTTAAGATTTTTCTCGGTCGAAGAACGATGAAATAAAATATTCGTAACTATATTTTTCTTACTAAATATATATTATATATTAAAGTCGAATTTACGAATCTAAACTAATTATTAATTAACTATCACTCTTAGTAAATCTATCGATTATTAATTAAGCTATATAGCGAGAGTTATTACGTTAGTTTTTACGATAAAGCGTATAGTATATAATTATTTTTTAAACTTCTTAAGAGCTTTTAGTAATTTCCGAGCTTCTTTCTTAAGAGTATCGTATTTTAGCTCGACTTTTATTTATACTTCGCTCTTATACTTTATAGCTTAGTGTATTTCGATAATTAAGTTAACTTATATAATTACGTCTTCTTATTCGCGATCGCTTACGTTAACTATAAGAATAATCTATTCGCTATTCTTATTATAATCTAAGCTAACTAGAGTAGAAGACGACGATAAAGTAAGCTTTAAGACACTTATATTTTTATTTTAAGCTCTTTTCTAAATCTAAACTATATTCTTTCGAAGTAAGGCGTATAACGATTTAGCGATAATTACGAAATAAAAGATCTAGATACGATAATATACGTAGATTCTAAGAAAGCTACGAAGTTTTAGTTAATTCGTCGAGATAAGCTAGTTTCGAATCTTATCGATCGTTAATTTTTAAGAATATCGTCTATCTTAATTATAGACGTATTTAACTATCTCGATTTTATTTATATAGAGCTATAGCTTCTAGTCTATAATCGTCGCGCCGACTCTTTCGAGATTAATTAGTATCTCGTCTAGATTCGTTAAATACTCTAATATAAAATAGTGTATTTCTAGAACTACTTCTTTTTATTCATAATCGATCTTTAATTCTTTTATCGCGATATTATTTAAGAATAGTTATATACGTTTTAGAATCTATTCGTATAAGATACGATTCGTAATACATACGAACTAGGTTATAGAATTAGTCGCTTCTTAAGATAATATTACGTATCGAATTAATTTAATAAGTATATAAATATTCGTAAGATCTCGACTTTTCTTTATAAGCTTTATTTAATCGTATTTAGAAAGCTAATCTAAAAGAAAAGTTATTTATATCTCTAAGAATTCTTTAGTAAAGTCGTTTAAAAAAGAAAATAAGTTAGCGTTTTTTATTATTACCGAATTAATATTCTAAGTAATAATTATTAGTCGATATTCTCTAGACTTTTTCTTTTTAACTAGAAAAAAGAGATTTCTATATAAGCTATAACTAAACTTAAAGAGACGCGACTAAATCTTATTCTTAATTAACTTAATTACGATCGACTTAAGTATCTTAGAGACTAGGAAACTCTTCGTCTACTATAGAATATACGGTATAGTTCGAATTATCTACGACGACGTTATATCGTAATAAATTCTTTTAATCTCTTCGATATTCTAGATTAACGCGTCTTCTCGGTTATATAAAATTTTTATTAGAATTTTCTTCTTAAGGAATATTAAGTTAGATCCGATAATTAGCTTTTCTAAGCGCTTCGGTATTAGACGTTCTTCGTAAGAAAAGATTATAAGTCTAGAGTATATTCATTTAGAGAATCGATACTATCGTTCGTTAAACGTAACTTTTTCTTTCGTAATTATTCTTACTCTTTAATTTAATAATTCTTCGGGTGTTAAGCCGTTCTATTAATCGATATTTATAGACCTTATCTTATTAGCCTTTCTCTTATAGAGAATATTAATCTAAGCTTTTAAAGACCGCTTAAATCTAAGACGTTTATATCGCTATTTATTTTCTAGGTCTTATCTTAAGGCTTCGTCGTTAACTAATCTTAACGATCTTACGAATTACTTATCATTCTATACGTTGAAAGATTTAGCTAAGAATCGTAGCTCCTAGAGATCGTCGTCGCCTATTACGAAGGAATTCGTTACCGAAATTAAATTATCGCCCTAGTCTATCTTAAAGTCGAGAGCTAGCGTTCTAGATTTCTTCTAAGCTCTTATTAACGCGAGTATAGACTTCTTTATCGTCTTATACTCGTTTAGTCTTTTAAAGAGACTAAGTATATAAGCTCGAATATCGTGAATATATCTTAATCTTCATCGAAGTTAAGAGTAGTCTATACGACTATTTATACTCTCTTATCGACGTAGCTATTCGTTAAACTTATAATATAAGTATCTTCGTTCTTTTTCTAGACTAATTCTTAAGTTACCTTCTAAAATAGTCTTTCTAGAATGAAACGATATATTAGATCTATAGTATTCGTTATATAGACGTTTATTAAGATCTTAATTCTAGCGATACTAATTATAAAATCTTTAATTATTCTTATAAACTTTTCTTAGTCGTCATTAAAGCTTACGACGTCGTAAATAAACTTAGCTTTTCGTATATATTAAGATAGTTCTATCTCTTTAACTAGAGCGAAAGTCATTAAATTAATCTCGACTTTAATATTTAGTAAGGAGTCTTTATATTTATCTCTTATCTTAATAAATAAATAGAGATACTTACTATAGTATAATCCTAGACGAATCGGGCGATTCATTAATAAGTTTATTTACATCGTATCGACTTTAGTAGTAAGTTTCTCTTTCGCTTACGTAAGTCTTACGCCGCTATCTCTCGAGATATAACCTTAATAAACGAACTCTTACTTATCTTCGTCGTAATATTAATATTTACGGAAGAACCACTTATCCCGAATCTCTTTTATCGATAATAAGTTTCTCATTCGAATTAAGACTTCTTAGTTTAATAAATAGTTTACGATCTTTCCGGCACTATTTAGATCTTATAATAATATCTTTCGAAGAGGCCTAAACTTAGATAATTCGTACGTAGTCTCTTTTATAATTCGAGGACGTAATAATATCTAACGAGACTAAAAAGACTCTAATAAATCTCTTATTACGGTATTTTAGAAGGTTAGGTTATATAATCGCTTATTTTATATATTATATAGAGAAATTCTTAATCTTTAATTAATCGAGCTAATTAAATTCGGCGAATTATCTACGATCCCGTTATATATAATTTCTTCATTAGATCTCGCTCGTCGCGTTATATATCGTCTCGGTTCTTCTATAGAAGATTCGTAAGTTTTAATTCGAGGGTATTTCGCTTACGTATATCCGTCTTATTAAGAAGCTAAGCGCTTTTCTAGAGTATCTACGTAAGCTTTACTCTAAGATTAGTTTATATAAATTTCTTTTAGATCTATAGTATTCGAGATACGGAAATTATCTTCGAAGTCGTTTAGAATAGCGTAATTAAGTCTCGATTCGACTACGTAGATAATACTTAATCTCGCTACTAGTAACGTAGAATTAGAGTCTCGTATACTATAAGACTATTCGGACGTAACTTCCGAATTCTTATCGATCTCTCGCGTAATCTATTCTAATTTTTTTATCTTTATCTCTCTCGTGAGAATTAGTAAGATAGATAAAGAGCGATCTTAATCTCGGAACTTTCTAAGAGCGATTCTATATTTTAGATTAAAATATAACGCTCTTATAGCTTTTTAATATACTTACTAAGAGTTATCTTATAGTATATATCCCGACTAATTATAAAGAAAGTAATTTTCTTTAAAATTACTTAAGTTCGAACCTCGTTAACTAAACTATTCATCGTAATACTACGGCTTCTCTTTAAACCGAACCGAACGATTCTAGAATTATTAGTCGCGCGAGAGCTAAATCGCTTTCTAAGAAATACTCTTTAATATCTTAATTAGTCGAGTTAAAAAGTTTAGAGTAATAGCGTCTCGTATCTAGATTAATAGTGTTAATATTCTTATTAAACGGATTAATTTCTTTATCGATTAATCATTACTCTTAGAGATAAGAGATCGATTTATTAGCGATAAAGTATTTCTATCGAACTTCGTTTTACTATTCGTACGGTCGTTACAACGATATTATTCTTACGATTCTTTCTTTCGAACGACTAAGAATTAAGTCTTTCTTTCGTACGCTAGTTCTTAGAACTTCTCGTTGAGTACTTCTTACGTAAATTTCTTATTTTTATTATTAATATTCTATAGCTCTTTTATTTAATTTTAGTATTTCTAAAAGTTTAAATTCTTCGGCTTTCGATCTATTAAATTTTATTTCTTTCGAATCTTATCTATATAAGTCTTTAGTAATCTAGATAAAAGAAGACGATAATAAGTATAGTTAATCTTAGTTTCGATTTTAATTAAGTAAGTTATAGTCTTACGAAATTAACGAAGATATAGCTCTAGACTTTAAGATTTCTTTCGTCGATGCTTCGCGAGTATCTAAAGATATTAAATACTTATTATTCACTATACTTTATCTTAATCTTTATATTTATTTAAGATCTTCTCTTTAAACTTTTTCTAATTCATTACGTTATACTTAACGAACTCTTTATAGCGTTCTTTCTCTACTTTAAATATAAAGCGAATAGATCTATAAATACGTTCTTCGCTTAATATAATTTAGTTATATTTATATAGCTCTTTAAACTTCTTAAAAAAAAAATAGCGTTCTTTTTATTGAAGTATAGAAGATTATCACTTTCGTTTAAGCTCTAAGATATTTCTCTTATTAATATTATAGTAGAAGAAGTATATAACGATTACATCGTCGAATTTAGCGTCGATAGATCTTATAAGCTAATACTTAATATCGTAGAAGACTTTAGCTTTTCTTTACTATTCGATTCTTCCGTAGATAATATTTTTCTAATATTAAATCGTTCTTACTTTTTCTTTTATAATCGAAATAATATAAATCTTAATAACGAAACTAAAAGATTTAAATATTTTTGTTGGAAGGACTTAGAGAACTATCTAATGTATAGATAGTAAGGCTCATATAGATCGTAAACCTTATAGGTAGGTAAGTGACTATTAAAGAACTT